>NW_015386206.1:434969-438427 GCF_001527695.2 Protobothrops mucrosquamatus | reverse complement strand
GAGGATCTCCAGGAATAATGCTTCAAGAAAAAACAAACACCTTTCAGAAAGAAATATATTCTATGCTACAGCTAATTCACCAAACAATTGTTGAATGCAAAGAGGACATAAAAAGATCATAATGAGACTAAAAATAATTTAAACAATATAAACAAGCAAATCTCCAAATTAAATCTACAACTAGAAAGTTCCCAGATAACAACTACAAATTATGAACAAATAAACCAGAAATCAGAAGATGAAACAGAGGAAATGGATTTAGAGATGGAAGAGATAAAGGGAAATATAAACGACTATATACAAGCAAAATACTGCAAGACTTAGCTATAACAATGAAAATGTAAAAGACCTTTACCCCTTAGGTCTTTAAAATATATCTGATGGCAAGGAAGAAGATTTTAAAAAATGGAATATAGAGCTGTTAGGGGAAATGTCACAACTTGGGAGACAGGGAATGAAAAGAGAAATGGAGGGAGAAAGGAACTGGGAGTTGTTTAAGGAATATAAATGGGCGGAATCCCCCCCCCAAATACCCTACCTAAATTGTCTTCCTCATGCCAAGCAATTTTTTACAAAAAATAGAAAGAAAATTCCTGGGCGACCTAATTGCCCTGGCTTGGAAAGCTACTTGGCAAAGGCAGGAAGGAAGGAAGGAAGGAAGGAAGGAAGGAAGGAAGGAAGGAAGGAAGGATGAGTCAGATTTAAAAAACAGAAGATTTGACCTTTTAGAGGGGGCATTATATGTTTAAATACTTGTTTGAATAAAATTAAATGAATGGATGACCCTTAGAATTAGACTTTTATAATGAAAGATATGATTTAGAACTAAGATAGCATTTTTTTCTTTTTTTTGATATGAGAAATATGAAGATAATAGGAGGATTGATATGAATAAAACTTTTAGTTATATAAATGTAATTAATATTGAGAAAATCATAACTGATAAAGATATTTCAAATACTGATGGGAAATCAAACCTTAACAAGAGCACGAAAAACAAGATATTGATTAATGACATTATTGATTTATGAATTAATTTTCTTTGTTATTTGTATGATACTAGTAAAATATGATGAAAATGCTTATATTTAACTCTGTATACATTAACATTAATTGCAATTGTGTATTGAGGGGAAAATGGAAAAAATGTGGAGAAGAAAGGAGGATCAGGGAAAAAATACTGGATTGTGTAGTATTGAACAAATTTATATTGAAGAAGTCAATATTAAATATTTGAACCAAGACAACATTTTGTTTACTAAGCACTAAATATTTTAATTCTTAAAAATCAATAAAACTTGTATATATATAAAAAAAAGAAATAACGGATGGAAGCCTATCAAAGAGAGATCCAACCTAGAATTGAGAAAATTACTGTCAGTGAGCACAATTAATCAGTTGAACAGCTTGCTTCCAGAAATAGTGAGTGCTCCACCACTCATCAATTTTTAAGAAGAGATTGGACAGCCATTTGTCAGGAATGGGATAGGGTCTCCTGCTGAAGTAGGGGGTTGGACTAGAAGACCCACAAGGTCACTTCCAACTATTATTCTGTATTATTTATGTCCTCATAATGCCTAGAGTAGAGATAATAGTTTAGCTTGGAAACTGCAGGTAACCAAAGAAATGTGTGAAAAAATAACCTAACAAAGAGATTGTTTATATTTTTATTGCTAAGCATAATAGTCCTAGCTTGGAAGTACCTTATGGAACTTAAAAATTGATTGAGCAGCGTGTTTTATCTCACATCCCCAATTCTTTAGAAGAAGAATTAACACCCTCTTCCCAAGTAAAAGAGGGAAGGAGGGTAAAAAGATATTGGAAATGGGTCACAATGTTGTGAAAAAAACCCATCACTTGTTGGGGACTTTTGTTCAATCTTGATTGTGTAACTGCTTAGCACCCTCTACTCAAAATCACGTTTGATGCATTAGTTCAGTGTTTCAGTCTTGGCTTGTGTGAACTTCAACTACCAAAGTTCTCCAGCCAGCATACTGACTGGGGAATTCTGGGAGCTGAAGTCCACACATATTACAGTTAGCAAGGTTGAGAAAACTGCAGAAGATGATTTTCATTCACTTTTATTTCATTTTTATTTTTAGTTCATGTGTGTGTGTGAAACTTATACATTTGTCAGTTCTTGGAATTGTGCAGGCAACTTCTGTTGCAGAGAATGACTATATAATGTTTTCACCAGAGTTAGTGGAATGTATCTATGGATCGTTGCCTCCATTGACATTAATAGAATAACCATATTGGAGAGCTGCAGACAAATAAGAGTGTGACGAAGTTCCATTTAGCTATAATCTGCTTCATTTCACTTAATATGTTCTGTTAGATCAACCATGGTGATTTGTAAGCCATCATATATTGCTTAGTGTCTTCTTCAAGCCCATTCCATCATTGTAAACCTTGCAGCGAGATGGTCAGCAAACAAATTCAATAAATTTTAAAAAAAAGTTTATTCTGTAAACCCTGGTTACATAAATCATGGCTTGCTATGGATTAGATCAATACATGTATGTAAAGAACTGAAGAAAGGGTTTATTATTTTTCTTTTACCTTTCTTTTTGCTAGCTTTGATTGATTGTGTTACTATCTTCTGCATTTTGTTTCTGGCTGGCTAAAGTCACCCTGCATTTATCTCCTTCCAATCACAGACTCGTTCAGAATATTCCCTGGTGCATTTTATGGACCTTTTTGAAATGTCACATAACTGCAGCTTATACAGGCCATAAAATCTGATCTCATCCCACAAATGTTTCCCGAGGACCTGCTACCTTAATAAACTGCAGTTTTAGACAGTTGTGGCGGTCAATGGAAGTTTGGATTTTGCAAACACATATTCTTCTTTTCTTCGAAGGGTCGATGAGCAACTGGGACAGTTGATGAAGTAAAACAGATAAAGGTGCCAAAATGGAAATTACTATTGCTCCTGACTAACATATCTGCTAACTTGGACGACTGCAAGATCCCATCAGAATACAAACTTGGTCACTAAAAGCAGCAACCCACCAACAATGTTGAGGGACCACAGCTTGAATTCAGAATCAAATTAAAAACAGCAAGGGGAGAATTCATTACTTCAGGGCATGGTTGCCTAATGCTGGTTCAAAAGGTATGTACATTGACTGATTATTCAACAATTGTTCAATCTTGGAGACACTGAAAAATATTGTCAGCTCGGCATACATTGAGAATGAATGATAAATATGGAAATTCTAGTAGTAATTATTAGCTTCTACCTGTTCAGCTACCTCAGACATGTCCAAAGTCCGGCCCGCGGGCCATTTGCGGCCCGCGGCCCGGTTTAATCCGGCCCTCGAACAGCCCTCCCTGCTCTATGTAAATGCGGCCCTCCCATGGCCCTCCGGCAAGTCCCATGAGAGAGAGAGAGACAGAGACAGAGACAGAGGCACTTGCACTTCTGTCTCTCTCTCTCTCTCTCTCTCATGGGA
>NW_015386206.1:422237-432632 GCF_001527695.2 Protobothrops mucrosquamatus | reverse complement strand
CCTGACAATATTTGTTGAAAAAGAAAAACTAGACCATGGGAGTGGAGGTTGCACTGGTTAAAAACTCTAATTGGACAATGCAACCAAGAAGCAATGAAGAAACAATTCTTAGAACATGCTTTGCGCTCATATCTATTAGACAACTTCGTGTCTAGACTTCACTTGGAAGCAGGTAAGTAAAGAGTAAAGCAATTATTCTCAGGCAAATATGCTTAAACTAACATTAAATTATGATGGCATTAAAAAAGTGAGCAATCCATTGTTCTTACCTTTAACTGCCCTGAAATTTAAGAACTGGCAATATAATGTTGGGTTCCTTGCAGTTTCATTGATCTGTGATGATAACATAGTGGCAGTGCATTATCTCTTTTGGTTCAAAACTTACCTAGTCATAAATTATCCTTGGTCTTAAGGTTCCACCCTTGGCAATATGGAGGAAATCATACTAGATATCTTACAGGAGTATCTTAAGATAAAGTGGGACAGATGCTCTTTGAGTATGGTACTACAGTCATACCTCCACGCTCCAAGCAGAAATCTTGTCCCGGCACTCGTCTTTCAGTAATCGACATGCAAGGAAGAACTTGCACATGTTGGCTTTCTTGGGACTCGCTATTTCTTCTGGCTGAAATAGCGGGTCATGTGGTAAGTCACGTGATTTTCTTGGTACCCATTGGTTTGAGTATTTTGCATGTCTTCTGGAATGAATTACCGACAAAGACCGAGGTACTACTGTACGCCCAACAACCATTACTATTATTGCTCATGTTGGCTGGGAGTGTGGAAGTTATAGTTCCAAATGACCTGGAGGACAATAAGCACTCACTCCAACAATTACAGAGGCATTATCACCACAGCAGTTTGTACATTACATACTGAGAATTAGTACAGGTAGCCTTCTACTTATAACCGTTCGTTGAGCAACCATTCAAACTTACAATGGTGCTGATATTAATAATTTATGATCCGTTTTTGCACTTTTCATTGCCATCTCCCCGCAGTTGCAATTTATGCACTTGGCAACTAGCATGTATTTACAACGGTTGCAGCATCTCGGGATCATGTGGGATCAACATGGTGATCTTCCTAGCTGACAAGTTTTGCTTCTGTCAATGGGCAAAGCCGAATTCCCTTAACCAGCATGGCAACAACGATTGTAAAATCAGGCTCAGTTGTGTGATCACTCACTTAACAAGTGCATTGCTTAGCAACAGATGTTTTGGTCACAACTGTGATTGTAAGTCAAAGACTACCTGCATTGTGTGACAGTCTCTCTCTCTCTCTCTCTCTCTCTCTCTCTCTCTCTCTAATCTTCACTCTTGTTGACTATATGGATGGGTCCGCAAATTCTTCACAACATTTTTGTTATGAGGGGGCTTTTTCCAGAATGTTTTCCAACTTCCCAAAAGGTAGGACTTGTAGAGGATTAGAACTTGGGTCTCCCTACCTTTAATCTAGCACCTATAACCACTACACCAAAAACACTGGAAGTGATCTGATTTCATTGGAGGTCATCTTTTGCCTCTCTGGAGAGTTGAAAGAGGCTTTAGAGAATATCTCGTCCAACCAGTTGTGAATGCTCCAACACTGGAAGTTTTTAAGAAGAGATTGGACAACCATTTGTCTGAAATTATATAGGGCAGGGGTCTCCAACCTTGGCAACTTTAAGACTTGTGGACTTCAACTCCCAGAATTCCTCAGCCAGCTTTTCTGGCTGAGGAATTCTGGGAGTTGAAATCCACAAGTCTTAAAGTTGCCAAGGTTGAGGACCCCTGGTATAGGGTTTCCTGCCTGAGCAAGGGGTTGAACTAGAAGACCTCCAAGGTCCCTTCCAACTCTGACTTGCTGTACAAATTGTTGTATGGAAGCAAAACTGGTTAAGGTAACAACAAAGAATCTTCTCTCTCTGTCTTCCCATCACCTCTGGCCACATTGCATTCACATCATATTAGCTGCATGTCTCTTGCTGGCAGCCACACTGAAGCTAAAATATGAGATCATCTGCTTGAGTTATAAAGCAAACATTTTATATGTTTAAGCTTGCTTATTTTATAATAATTGCTATCAGTTACCTGGGTCTATATTATGAATCAGGATGGCATTTAAAATATTGACTTTTCCTGTAACAAGATCCTGGCATCCGGAGATAATCTGCTTCTGTCTCACTTCAGAATGACATTCCACTGATGAGAGCCAGGAAGGGATTGTTGCCAGACCACACCTTTGTGGCTTACAACGCCGATTATATATTTCAGGATTATTGTGTATAAATTAGAAGGTGCCAATTCGTGCTTCTCTACAATCTCCGTTTCAGATTTGTCAAGATGAGTGCAGGTGGTCCATGTCTTAAGACAAATCCTGTTCTCATGAATTGACTATGAGCAAAATCAACTGATCACTTCTATCCAGTGGTGGAATTCAAATATGTGAACAACTGGTTCTCTGTGTGGATGCCGCTTCCGGAAGTGCATTCTGGGCTTGGGCAACAAAAAATTAGCTACCGGTTCTGCTGAAGTGGGGCAAACCGGCTAAATCCCACCACTGCTTCTATCTCAGATGTCTTAAAGAGCAGGATGAAGATGAGGACATTTTTTTGTACATTTGGCTTTTTCTTGTGTTTTTGCTCTTTCTTTTATATCTTTATATTACGGGAAGTTCTCAATGTACCCTTCGTTTAGTGACTGTTTGATGTTAAAAGGGCATATGACCGTTTTTCACACTTGGTCATGGTCATGTGATCAAAATTGAGACACTTGGCAACTGGCATGTATTTATAATTTCTGCAGTGTCTCTGGATCATGTGATCACCTTTTGAGAACTTCTGACAAGCAAAGTCAACATGGAAGCCAGATTCACTTAACAACTGTGTTACTGACTTAACTACAGCAGCCCAAATTTCTGTTGGTAAGTGAGGAAGTTGTTAAATGAATTTTGCCCCATTTTATGACCTTTATTGCCACAGTTGTTAAGTTAGTGACATGCTTGTTAAGTGAACCTGATGTCTCCATGGACTCTGCTTGTCAGATAGTTGCAAAAGATGACCACACTGCAACCGTCATAAATATGAACCAGTTGCCCAGCCTCCAAATTTTGATCAGGTGACCATGAAGATGATGCAATGATTGTATGAAAAATGGTCATAAGTTATTTTTTTGAATGCCATTGTAACTTTGGTCATTAAACAAATGGTTGTAAATTGAGGAAGCACTACTTTTAGTGTAAGGGTACAGTAACATAATCTTGCAAGTCTGAAATTACCTCTCCCCTCTCTTATAGTTACTGTCCTGAAAATTAGAGAAGGTTCTTTTCAGATGCTTTTTCCAAACTTTTTTCGGACTCAAATTTTGTTTCTCGGGCTGTTGCCTAGGCTGTGACTCTTCCTCCTGTCTACCAAGGTCATTCTCATATACCAATACAAAACCCAATTCACTGTAGCTCTCAAAATCAGCCAAAGTTGTTTGAGTGGATAATTCAAAATTGGTTCTGAAGTATCACAGTGACCTTATTTATAAAGGTTGTCAATTATGTTTGCTTTGGAAGATACAGCATGTCATCCTTTCTGAAAATGTACACTATTCCATTCTAAGGACACACACACACACACAAATCCCACACTCGCTGTCCAAAGTAACATAATAATCTTCATATAGAAGTGGTCCAATGTTGCTCTAGTTGTGAATTAATTAATGGCCAGTGCAAAACCCACAGGATGCAATATTTTATTAATAATCTTCTACAGGTATATTACATAGAAACATAGAATCATAGGGCTGGAAGGGATCTAGGAGGTCTTCTAGTCCAACCCCTTACCCAAGTCAGAACACCCTATACCAGTGGTGGCAAACATATGGCACGCATGCCAGAGGTGACACTCAGAGCCCTCTCTGTGGGCATGCACGCCATCGTCCCTGCAGAATTTGCCAGAGTAGCGAGCACGGGGCGTTTGGAAGCAACAGGGCAGGAAGTGAGTGAGCAAGTGGTGTTGGCCTCCTGGGGATGCCCCAGAGATGGCGAGGGACTGGTCCCCGCCGCCCTGGTTCCAGCTCCGCAGAGGCGTGCACAGAGCAGGCGGTGAGCACACAGGGGCCGGCAGCATCCGGCAGCAGGGGCTGCATAGCCCTCTGTGAATACTGGACCGGCCCTCCAGCAGCAGCGCTGCGGTGGCACCAACAGCATATGGAGTTGGGGGAGCATGTGATGTGGACCACCGGACATGCCTACTCCGTCACATCTCTTTTTGGTTGGACAGCTGGTTGCCACTGGTCATCTCCTCAGCCCCCTTGAGGGTCTTGCCCTTGGCCTGTGGGTGGAGCGCATTCCCCTCACGCACCTCGGTATCTAACATGGTCGCCAGCTGCTCACACAGGTCTATTAGGCCACCATCCATAGCTGCAGGCCTGCCCAGCATGAAGGAGGCGAAGTGGTCAGCTAGGAAGCCCTGCGTAGAGGTGGTAGAGCACACTCAGGGCCAGCAGGCAAAAGGCCACCCCGAGAGGGGAAAGCTGGATCCCCATTGGCGTCATGGCCGCCCAGGCCCAGCAAAGAGAGGAGGGGAGGCATGCAATCCTAACTGGTACTGGGGAACCATGGTGCCGATGGGGATCCGGCTTTCCCCACTTGGGGTAGCCTTTGGCTTGCTGGGCATGGAGACCACCTCTACTCAAGCTTGCTAGCTGGCCATCTCACCTCCTTTGTGCTGGCCAGGCCAGGTGTTCCAGGTGGGGGTGGCAGCCTAATGGACCTGTGCGAGCTACTGGCAGCAGCAGCCCAAGGCAGGGCCAAGGTGCGTCAGGTGTGCGAGGGGAACAGGCTCCATGCGCGGGCCAAGGGCAAGATCTGCAAGGGGGCTGAGGACCTGCTCTCCAACCACAAGCAAAAACAGATGGGACGGAGTAGGCGCATCTGGCAGTCTGCATTACATGCCCTCCCCGCCCCTACTGAGGGCACCACAATGCTGATGCGGCCCTGGCACTTTGTGATAAAGTGGGGTTTGGGTTGCAGTTTGGACACTCGGTCTCTAAAACGTTCACCATCACTGCCCTATACCATCCATATACAAATGGAAGTCTTTTATTGAAAACCTCCAGCAACTCCAGGAGGCTTGTTGTTCCATTTATTAAGTGTTCTTACTATCAGGAAATTTCTCCTTAGTGCTAGATTGGATCTCCCTCTGATGAGCTCCCATCCATTGCTTCTTGTCCTGCCCTCAGGTGCCTTGGAGAATAAGTCAATCCTGTCTTCCATGTGACAGCCCCTCAAATACTGGAAGACAATTATCATCTCACCCTTAATCCTTCTCTTCCTTAGGCGACACATACCTAGTTCCCTTAACTGTTTTCCCTTTCTTGCTCTCCTTCTATTGATATTCAGCAATATAAAGTGCCTAAAGATTTTAGTTTCTGGTAACTCCATAACCTTGTTGTGAACTCCCAAAGCTTAACAATGCCTGATCACTGTTGGGACCAGTATATTTTTCAGGTCAGAAATGAACTCATGAAGCTCATCTGAATTATTTCTATCTAACAAACCCTCAAGCTGTTTTAGCATCTATCTCCCAATGGAACAGGCTGCTATAAAACTGTGCAGATTGCTTTTTTATTTATGAGGTCATTGCACATGTGTATATTTGTGTAGGCATATGCAAGAAAAATTCCTCCTGCTATACATATAGAAAAATGTATTATCAAGGTACTGATGAGTATTCCCAGTGTAACTTTTGACACATGCTAAATAAAGTACAAATAAATACAAAACCAAAAGCCTGAACTCAGAAACCAAGACTTAAATGCAGCGCTATGCAGGATATTCTAATAAGATATATCTGTCCTTCCCCACACTGTGGTTTACGGTAAAAGAAGCAAAATTCAGACCATGATGGGGGGAAAAAAAGAGTTAAAGAGAAAGGAGTGTTGCAGGATCCAATCTGGGTCAGAATGCTACAGCTTGGTGTGGCCAACTCGCTGCGGTGAAGTCGCCACGGCCAGCTCGCCAGGATCAATTCCCCATGCCCAACCCGTCATGGACAACTCCCCGTAGCCAATTCATCACAGGACAATGTGTTGCTGGACAATTCAACAATTCAATTTAAGTATTTAAAATAACTTAGTTCTACTTTATTTTAGTTCTTGTCATTCACATTTCATTTTGTCCCTCCTTTTGCATCCTTTTTTTAATGATTCTATTCGAACGTTTCTTCGATAGTAGTGTAACTCTTGTCCCATGGTGAGTTTTCCCATGGCAACTTGGCCATGGCGAGCTGGCTGTGACAAGTTTATTTTATTTATTATTTATTTTTTATTATTTAAATTTATATACCGCCCTATCTCCCTTACAGGACTCAGGGCAGTGAACAGGCAATAATAAAAATCACAGTAAATATTACATAAAAGCCTGCTCTAAAATATAAAACCCCTAACAAAACCCAATCAAAACTACGCCAGGCCGGCCGCATGGAACAGATGAGTTTTCAGGGCTCGGCGGAAGAGGCGCAGGTCCGCAATTGTATGTAGGTCGGGGGGTAGGTCATTCCAGAGGGCAGGAGCTGCCACAGAGAAGGCTCTCCCCCTGGGAGTCGCCAGCCGGCATTGTCTGGCCGACAGTACCCTAAGGAGGCCCTCTCTGTGGGAGCGGACTGGTCGAAGGGAGATATTTGGTAGGAGGCGGTCTTGCAAATACCTAGGTCCATTGCCATGGAGCGCTTTAAAAGTTGTTACTAACACCTTGAAGCGCACCTGGAAGGCCACCGGCAGCCAGTGCAGCTCGCGCAGGAGAGGTGTTACATGGGAGTATCTAGAGGCCCCCAGGATCCCCCGCGCGGCCGCATTCTGAACTAGCTGGAGCCTCTAGGTGCACCTCAAGGGGAGCCCCATGTAGAGAGCATTGCAATAGTCCAGGCGGGAAACAACGAGGGCTTGAGTGTTGTCCTAGATCTAACTGGATCAAGTCACTGGGACCAGAGGTTTAGTCTTCTGAGCTTTCAGACTCATGCTGGCGCTCATCCCTGAGGGAAGCTCGGAAGACTACACCGCTGGTCCCAGTGAACGACCCAGATTGGATCCTGCAACATTGTCCTGGGACACGTATATTTGCCTTCATTCGTGAGAAAGGAGTATCTCCATTCATTTTGGGTTCTGCTGCATTTACAGCTTTTTTCCCCCCCATTATGCATCCTCCATCAGATGACTGCTTATCTAATACGATTCTCAACAGAAACTGGATGCCCAATTACCAAGTGGATAATATAAAGAAATGACATTTTTGACATTGAAGACAAATGAAATAATAGGGCTTCGTTGCAAGTGCCGACCCAAAGGAAGACTCACATAAAACCAGAGTAGAGATTTATTCATCACAGTATCAAATACTTCGCCTGTAAGTTTGGTCTCTGGGTTGTTTTAAGAAGAAATTAAAACCTGACTTTTTTATACCCAAGCCTTCCCCATGAAGGATGTATTCAAATTTTAGGGTTGGAGCTATGAATTACCTGTGATTACTGCTCTTTGTGGAAGTTGTAATGGTTATAATGGATCTGGTATTTTTAAAAGATATCTGTGATATTTGAAGTTTATTACTGTTCTTCTTAGATGTGTCCTCTGAAGTACCAAGGGATGGAATAAGTTGGAAATGATCTTGAAGAAGACGGACAGAGATATGCTAGCATCAGAACCATCATTAAAAATGGACAATAAAGAATGTACTTCCTGCATCAGCTCAGGAAGTTCAGACTGTCCCAGGAGTGGTTGATACAGTTTTACAGAGGAATGATTGAATCTGTCATTTGTAGAACATAGCTAACAGAATTGGAAGGAAACTTGGAGGTTATGTAATCCAACCCCTGCTCGAGCAGGAGATCCTATACCGGACAAATGGTTGTCCAGTCTCTTCTTGAAAGCCAGTGTTGAGGCATCCACAACTTCTGACGGCAAGCCATTCCACTGGTTAATGGTTATCACTGTTAGAAAGTTTCTCCTTAGTTCTAGGTTGCTTCTCTCCTTAATTAGTTTCCATCCGTTGCTTCTTGTCCTGCCTTCAGGTGCTTGACACCCTCATCTTTGTGGCAGCCCCTCAAATATTGGAACCCTGCTATCATGTCTCCCCTGGTCTTTCTTTTCACTAGACCAGACATACCCAATTCCTGTAATCGTTCTTCATATGTTTTAGCCTTCAGTCCCATAATCATCTTTGTTGCTCTTCTCTGCACTCTTTCCAGAGTCTCAATATCTTTTTCACATTGTGGTGAACAAAACTGGATGCAGTATGCCAAGTGTGGTTGTACTAAGGCTTTATGAAGTCGTATTCATGCTTCATGTGATCTTGATTCTATCCCTCTATTGTACTATAAGCGTCTTGTTTGGTACAGCAACCAAACAGGACAGGTTATAGACCCCAGTGGATAGTTAAGACTGCAAAAAGAACAATTGCAACCAGCCTGGCTTCCATAGAAGACCTGTATATTGTGGGGGGTCAGAAGGAGAGCAGACCCCTTACATCCTGCACATAAACTGTTTCAACTCCTCCCCTTGGAAAGGCGCTATAGGGCATTGTATGCCAAACTAGACCAGGGACAGTTTACTTTTCCCTTTGTGCCATCCACTCTACTGAACATCTAATTCTCACAGTGCTGTCTAATGTCTATGTGTATTTACCCATTGAGTGTGACTCTGGTATTATTATTTATCCTTCTTATTATCATTTTTACTTCCCCCTTTTATTGGTATTATTATTGTTATGATTATTCTGTTGCTTTTGCATGTACACTGAGAGCTTCTGCACAAGAGATAAATTCCTTGTGTGACTAATCACACGTGGACAAATAAAGTATTCAATTTGAATAAATGAGTAAATACTCTGTATTATCTAACACTGTCAGATTTGTTCTGTTAATATCTGGAGAATCACTAGGTGACAGGAGAGGGGGAGTTGGCTGTATTGTTCTGCTGCCATTAAAGATTGTCAAGGTTTTGTAGCCCAGATCTAGTAAACCTAGTGTTACACACCTGCTGATTTGCCTCACCTTTGGATTGTTGTAATGAGTATTCAGGTCAATTCTTACATGTGGCCAAGAACCTGTAGTTGGAGCAGACTACGAGAGCCAAGATAGGTGATCTGGTCATGCATGTATTATATCTATTCTGAAGCAACTGATTGGGCAACTGTCAGATTCTGGGTCAAGTTCAAAGTTTTATTACAGTGTATAAAGTAATAATAATAATAATAATAATAATAATAATAATAATAATAATGATGATGATGATGATGATGATGATGATGATGATGATGATGATGTTGGAAGGGACCTTGGAGGTCATCTAGTCCAACCCCCTGCTCAGGCAGGAAACCCTATACCATTTCAGACAAATGGCTGTCCAGTCTCTTCTTAAAAACTTCCAGTGTTGGAGCATTCACCGCTTCTGGAGGCAGGTTGTTCCACTGTTTAATTGTTCTAACTGTCAGGAAGTTTCTCCTTAGTTCTAGGTTGCTTCTCTCCTTGCTTAGTTTCCATCCGTTGCTCCTTGTCCTGCCTTCAGGCGCTTTGGAAAATAGCTTGACTCTCTCTTCTTGGTGGCAGCCCCTGAGATATTGGAACACTGCTATCATGTCCCCCCTCGTCCTTCTCTTCATTAAACTAGACATACCCAATTCCAGCAACCGTTCCTTATATGTTTTAGCCTCCAGTCCCCTAATCATCTTTGTTGCTCTTCTCTGTACTCTTTTCTAAAGTCTCAACATCTTTTTTACATCGTGGTGACCAAAACTGGATGCAGTATTCCAAGTGTGGCCTTACCAAGGCATTGTAAAGTTGTATTAATACTTCACGTGATCTTGATTCTATCCCTCTGTTAATGCAGCCTAGCACTGTGTTGGCTTTTTTGGCAGCTGCAGCACACTGCTGGCTCATATTTAAGTGATTGTCCACTAGGACTCCGAGGTCCCTCTCACAGTAAATAAAGGGGAGTGCAATGGCTCAGTGGTTAAAGATGCTGAGCTTGTCAGCTGACAGCCTGGGCTTGAGACTCAAGCACAGCGGGGTGAGCTCCCGTTACTTGCCTCAGATCCTGCCCACCGAGCAGTTTGAAACCGTGCAAATACGAGTAGATTAATAGGTACCACTTTGGTGGGAAGGTAACAGCGTTCTGTGAGCCTTTAGCCTATAGTCAAGCTGGCCACATGACCACAGAAAATGTCTTTGGACAATGCTGGCTCCTCAGCCAAGATATGGATATGAGCACTGTACCCTATGACAGTGGTGGCGAACCTATGGCACGGGTGCCAGAGGTGGCACTCAGAGCCCTCTCTGTGGTCACGTGTGCCTTCGCCCCAGTCCTAGGCCTTCAGCTGGGTTTTATAAAACCTTTTCGCTTTAGGTCTCCGCCGCCGTGTGCAAAAAAAAAAAAA
>NW_015386206.1:419982-422182 GCF_001527695.2 Protobothrops mucrosquamatus | reverse complement strand
CTGGCTCCTCAGCCAAGATATGGATATGAGCACTGTACCCTATGACAGTGGTGGCGAACCTATGGCACGGGTGCCAGAGGTGGCACTCAGAGCCCTCTCTGTGGTCACGTGTGCCTTCGCCCCAGTCCTAGGCCTTCAGCTGGGTTTTATAAAACCTTTTCGCTTTAGGTCTCCGCCGCCGTGTGCAAAAAAAAAAAAAGGTTCAATCAGTCAATTTCAACTTCTCGCGGGGAAAAAAAAGATCTTGCAAAGTTGGAATTGATTGATTGAACTTTTTAGTCCCACCCAGTCTGCCGTTACCACCGCAGCCACGCCCAGCCAATGGGCCACACCCAGCCAAGTGGCCACACCCAGCCAATGACCACACCCACCTGGCACCCGACAATGAATAAGTGGGTTTTGGATTGCAGTTTGGGCACTCGGTCTCTGAAAGGTTCACCATCACTGCCCTATGACATGACTGGACAGGGAAATCTTTATAAAGTAATACAGGTAGTCCTCAGCCACAATTAAGCCCAAAGTTTCCACTGCTAAGCCAGGCAGTTGTTAAGTGAGCTGTATGAGATGACACAAAATCAATAAAGCAAACAAATTTTTAAATGATTTTGATATGTTATAGAATTGGGTTGAAAGTAACATGATGAAACTTAACAGAAAGAAATCAAATCCTTCACTTCAGGAAATGGTATAAAATGCACAGATAGGGAACAGGAGGAACCTGTCCTGAAAATAATACATGGCATTTCTGGTGGATAATATGCTAAATATATTGACTTCCCACCACCCGGCAGCATAACTGTATCTTTCACAGATATCCAAAAAATAGAAATGTAACAGGTGTGTCAGTAAAGAAATGCTGTCTATTTCCCTCAGAAATCAAGGGAAAACTCTCTTTCATGCTAATTTACATATTGCATCCAAATTAATGTTTCTAATTATAAGAGTAACAGGAATACAAACACAGATGCACAGATATGCACACACATATATCGCTATCTCAATTTTGTCAGCTTCTTATTTTCCATATACACTGCTGGACTTTGATTTAAATGCGGTATTGTTTTGTTACTTTTTTCAGATAATACAGATAAAGGGAACCCAGTTTTCCTTTGTGGTTCAGCTCAATCTTCTGTGCAAGGTAACACTAGTGCTCATTCCTCATTTTAAAATGTTGGTTTAGCAGTCTTTCAGAAGTGCTACATTCTTGCAGTACAGAATAACAGACTTGGAAGGGACCTTAGAGGTCTTCTAATCCAACCTTCTGCTCAAGCAGGAGACCATACCATTCTGGATAAATGGTTGTCCAACTTTTCTTAAAAACCTCCAGGATGGCGCATCCACAAATTCTGGAGGTAAGCCATTCCACTGAGTATTTGTTTTTAATTTCTGATTACTGATAGGACATTTCTCTTTAATTCTAGGTTGCATCTCTCTTTGATAAGCTTCCACTCTTTGCTTCTTGTCCAACTCTCAGAGGCTGTGGAGAATAGATCAACTCCCTCTTCTCTGTGACAGCCCCTCAAATACTGGAAGACTATTATCATGTCACCCGATCTTTCTTTTCCTTAGATTAGACATTCCCAGTTCTTGCGACCATCATACGGTTTACACTCTAGTTTCTTAATTACCTTTATTGCTGTTCTCTGCATTCGTTCTAGGGTCTCAAGATCTTTTTGTATCGTGGTAACCACAGAACTGGATGCAATATTCCAAGTATGGTCTCACCAGTGCAGTATAAAGTGGTACTAACACTTCACATAATCTTGATGCAGCACTTTGCTGTATCATACTTAAGTGGTTGTCCACTAGGACACCTAAATCCCTCCCACAGTTATTATTGTTGAGCAGGTGCCACCTATTCAAGAATGTGCTTACTGTTGCTCATATATATTTAAAGTCTACCTAAAACCTGAGATGTGCTTTGGAGATCTTACATAGGCAAATGTCTCTCTCAAAAATGGATACAGCGAGCAGTTCTGCTATTTGAGGTGAGGAACCACGTCTACCATAGCCTTAAATAGCCGAAAGAAGCTGGGTAGATCCCAGTCTCTTACATCACTGACCATAATCAATGGGTCATTCTAGATTATGGCAGAGAAGAGGGAAAATATTTCTTTAAAAGTGCAGTTTAAGTTGCTTCCACCTTGGCTAAAGATGAAACAAAGGGAACAGCATGTGGACATTTTGATTAAAAACAGTG
>NW_015386206.1:416107-419591 GCF_001527695.2 Protobothrops mucrosquamatus | reverse complement strand
TCTACCATAGCCTTAAATAGCCGAAAGAAGCTGGGTAGATCCCAGTCTCTTACATCACTGACCATAATCAATGGGTCATTCTAGATTATGGCAGAGAAGAGGGAAAATATTTCTTTAAAAGTGCAGTTTAAGTTGCTTCCACCTTGGCTAAAGATGAAACAAAGGGAACAGCATGTGGACATTTTGATTAAAAACAGTGAATGGGCCATGCTTGAGCTATTGTTAGGGGCTTCTAAGATCATTCTGTAGCACTTATTCAGAAATAAGTCTCATTCACTGAAACAGACAACTATTTTAATGAAAAGTCCCTTCCTTCCATTTCCAGCATTCTCACTTTTATGAATTGTCCCATAATTGCTTCATAATTAGCTACTTCCTCAGGGAGCAAAGTTTTCTTGTTTCCTAATTTTCCCTTCACAATTTTCTTTCTTTTCAAATAGGAAAATAAAACAATTTCACAATAAAAAAGGGAAAGAGAGAAAGATTACTGGGAGTAAACAAGTAATTTAAAAAAGTCTCATCTGAATTGAGTTTAATCCCTAGTGAACACTTGGATATATGCATATACAATAGTTTGAGCAGAAATAATCCAGAAATAATTTGGCACGACCTTTTTCCAAACAGATTCCATTCGGTATATCCTGGTGGTCTCCCATCCTTGCGTTTTAGAAGCGCCATTTAATTCAGGTCATTAGGCATTAGCATCTGCTGTGGATGGTAAATAAAGCACACAAAAAATAATAATCAACAATCTGTATGGGCAAAACCTCACATTAAAAATGCCCTATCTCTGTTAGAATTGCATTTGAGCCGTGGGGGCGCAGTGATTAGAATGGAGTACTGCAGGCTAATTCTGCTGAATGTCGGCTGCCAGCAGTTCGGCAGTTCAAGTCTCACCGACTCAAGGCTGATTCTTCCTTCCATCCTTCTGAGGTCAGTAAAATGAGGACCCAGATTGTTGGGGGCAATATGCTGACTATATAAACTGCCTAGAGAGGGCCGTAAAGCACTGTGAAGCAGTATATAAGTCTAAGTGCTATTGCTATTTGCATCAGGATCTTTACAACTGCATGTGCAAAACCTATATCTGCATAGGTTTTCTCATATCTTCACTTAAATATAGATGGAAGGCAGAGATACTTGTGTAGCTCTGATCCCCTGTACATGAATATATCCAGGATAATGAACACAAAGTGTTAGCAAGAAAACCATTCAAATGTCTATGGAGATTCTCAGTCATCCAGGTCACGGTTGTTCCAAAGGTGCTTTTTCAAGAGGCAACTGGACTTTCTTTGTTTTTCCTTGAAGATGTTTCGCTTCTCATCCAAGAAGCTTCTTCAGTTCTGACTGAAGAGTGGAGAATGGAAGGATTTGTATTCTATTTATAGAATATTTATATTTACTGTATATTATATTTATATGAATCCTTCCATTCTCTACCATTCAGTTCAAAACTGAAGAAGCTTCTTGGATGAGAAGCGAAACGTCTTCAAGAAAAAACAAAGGAAGTCCAGCTGCCTCTTGAAAAAGCACCTTTGGGACAATCATTCAGATGGCTTTCAAGATGGATTTAGCTTACTGATGTAAAACAAAAAAGAATCATGGAGTTTAAGTCTTTAGATTGAGCGAGAGAACATTGATGCTCAAGGTGGTGATGCTGAAAATGACTCTGCGGGGATGCTACATTCTATGCAAGTTGGACAGAAGCTAAAGACAAAAAAACCTTCTGCATTAGCATGCATTTCCCAGTTGACTGAAAATATTTGGGCATATGTTGGCTTTTTGGCTGTTGTTTATATTAAGTTATTGTTTATTACAAAATGATATAAGCTGCCCAGAGTTGCTAATGTGAGATTGGCGTCTCTATAAATCTAATCAGGAAAGAAACATACAAATAAATAATAAATAATTGTGATGCTAAATGGCAAACCTCTAATCTGACTCAGTAACTAGCACAGTGGTGGCGAACCTATGGCATAGGTGCCAGAGGCGGCACTTGGAGCCCTCTCTGTGGGCACACGTGCCGTTGCCCCAGCTTTGCCTCCCCCCATGACCCCCTCCTCTCCATCAGCCCCCCTGAAGGAGAGTAGCCCTCGAGCGTGGCCCACATGGAGCAGCACAGCCAATGACATGGCAGCCAGGCAGCATAGACAAGACTCTGCCCTCACACCCCATCATGCAGTTGATGCTGCAGGGCACGGGCAGAGGGTGTGGCCGCCATAGCGCTGCTGGGTTGCCTGGGCAATCTGCGGCGGGCCCTGGAGGCGGTGAATGGTCCTGTAGCCAGGCGGGGGATGGGGGATGGGGGGCAGAGTGAGGGCGGGACAGGGGGGTGGAGTGGGGGCGAGGCCAATTTTTGGGCACTCGGTCTCTAAAAGGTTTGCCATCACTGACCTAGCAGGTGGTGAGTTCCTGAAGATTTTCAGGGTGTGTGTGGGGGGGGAAGTGGTTAAGGGAAATAATTTGGGAATTTCCAAATTCCTTTCCTTTCCTACTGAACATTGCTTTTTCCTTAGGTTGTGGTAGTATTGAGTTAAGAGAGAGTAGCATGGTATTTGGTACCTTTAAAGGTGCCCGAATCATAGGTCACCAGCATGGAAGTGCTTCCTGCCAACAGCCTGTCAATCTAGGTATTCCAGAAAGAGCACAATTCCACAGCCTGGTTTATAAATCCAGATGCAGATGCAAAGAGGGAGTTTCACTTTCCACCTTTCCTTCCCATCATTTGGGCGACAGGTGTAGTGGAAGTGTTCGTGGCAAAGCTTAAGGGAACAATCCAGAAGCATTGCAAAGGAAAAGCAGGCAATGCATGGAAGTAGCCTGCAGAGTATGCAAAATTGCACATTACTAGGCAACGTGGCACCATTTCCCCAAACTAATAAAAACAGAGAGGACTTGTGCTCTGTTTTTTAAATATAAAACCAGTATTTGTTCAAAAATGCCAGGCCCAGCTTTAAACATGAGTCTCTGGCTCTTTCAGAACAGCCATTAAACTACATAGATATATAGTATATGACATATGCCTGCATAATAGCCAATCAGACATTAAGGGAGTAGATTAATCAATGGGAGCCACTGGCAGACCAAGTCAAAATGGGTTAGGAAGGCCATGCCCAATAGTTAAATGGCCAATATTGGGGCAGATCCCAGACCCAGACCACATCATCAACTTTATTATCATTAACATCACCAATGAACTGTCACAGATCATTCAAATGACAAGACTTGCTTAAGGAGAAGAGAGAAAACATATTTTAAAACTGGAACATGTTAGACAAAGATAATGTCTTAAAGATATCTTCTTTGAAACTAGCTAATGTAGTCCTCAAGTTATGACTGGTTACTTAGCAGCTTTTTGAAGTTACAACTCAGTTTTCAAGTTCTGATGGTTGCCCCCCCCTCCCACCCGATCATACGATTGCATTTTAGATGCTTGACTATTGACCCACATTTATGGCAGTTTGCAGTGTCCTGTACTCCTGTG
>NW_015386206.1:345227-415217 GCF_001527695.2 Protobothrops mucrosquamatus | reverse complement strand
AAAAAAAGGTTTCCACTGAAATAAATAACTGAACAGACCTTTGAACATATTATACAGCTAGGCCTTTAGGCTGACTTAACAGTCATTTGTTTTCTAAGAGAATCCGGGAATAGATTGGTCAATCATTCTTTGAAACAGAAGAAATCTATCCTACATAATATAGAAGGGGGGAAAAAGAACTTTGATTTGCATACATTTTGCATGCACCAATTCCTATGCATTTTTAAAAACGATGTTTACAATTGAAATAGAAATACAATCCATCTCATTATAACAAGAAAGACTGTGACTAGATGGCTGATCAGCAAGGCTATTCATTCTGTTACCAGATGCCATCAACTAATCAGCTGGGATTGAAATAGACAGTAATTCAAAGAGCGCAGACATGGGCACTCAGATGTGGTTCCTGGAGGTCCCCAACTTCAGGAATGCAGGGAATAATAATAATAGTAGTAGTAGTAGTAGTAGTAGTAGTAGTAGTAGTAGTAGTAGTAGTAGTAAAGTTGGAAGGGACCTTGGAGGTCATCTAGTCCAACCCCCTGCTCAGGCAGGAAACCCTATACCATTTCGGACAAATGGCTGTCCAGTCTCTTCTTAAAACTTCTAGTGTTGGAGCATTCACCGCTTCTGGAGGCAGATTGTTCCACTGGTTAATTGTTCTAACTGTCAGGAAGTTTCTCCTTAGTTCTAGGTTGCTTCTCTCCTTGATTAGTTTCTACCCGTTGCTTCTTGTCCTGCCTTCAGGCGCTTTGGAGAATAGCTTGACTCCCTCTTCTTTGTGGCAGCCCCTGAGATATTGGAACACTGCTATCATGTCCCCCCTCGTCCTTCTCTTCATTAAACTAGACATAACCAATTCCAGCAACTGTTCCTTGTATGTTTTAATGTCCAATCCACTGATCATCTTTGTTGCTCTTCTCTGTACTCTTTCTAGAGTCTCAACATCTTTTTACATCGTGGTGACCAAAACTGGATGTAGTATTCCAAGTGTGGCCTTACCAAGGCATTCCAAATTGTTATTAACACTTCACGTGTTGTTTTTGGGGAAGGGAGGGGAATATTTATTTTATTTTATTTTCCACATTTATTACTATTTTTTAACACAGGTAGTCCTTGACATACGACCCCATTTGAGCCCAGAATTTATATTGGTGAGAAATTTGTTAAGTGATTCTGCCCCATTTTATGACTTTTCTTGCCACATTTGTTAAGTGAATCACTACAGTTGTTAAATTAGTAACACGGTTGTTAAGTGAATCTGGCTTCCCCATTTTGGGGACACTTTGCTTGTCAAAAGGTCACAAAAGGTGATCACATGACCTTGGAACACTGCGACTGTCATAAATATGAACCACTTGTCAAGCATCCGATTGTAAATCACGTGACCATGGGGATGCTGCAATGGTCGTGTGAAAAATGGTCATAAGTCACTTTTTTCAGTGCTGTTGCAACTTTGAACAGTCACTAAGCGAATTGTTGTAAGTCGAGGACTATCTGTATTAATATTTTTCCCCCACAATCCAGCTTAGTCAACTTCCCTTCGCTCATCTTCCTTAACAAAAGCAAGGGGAGGGAAACCTGACAATTGGGCCTAAACCAATCTCTTTCATTCTAGTGCCCTGACACCCTTGCAAGAAAAACGTGTACGTGTACAAATTACAATCAATATTTTTTTTTTGTAAATTGGTTTGTGGGGTTATTAAAAAGAGCATCTCCTCTTCCACCTTAAGTGTCTCTGTTCCCCAAAATTTTGCCCTAGTTTGATACTAAAGCAGGCCTCACACCCCCAATCAAGGTCTCCTCTTGGGTGTAGCTGGTTTTTCTGAGGATTTTAGCAACAGGGTATGTCTCTCGCGTTAGCACTCCCTCCTTCTTCGTGTTTATTCCAACCCCCTTTTTTTTGCTCTCTTACATGCTGGCTTCTTTCCTTTCTGTGCATTTAATTTCAAACGGGAAGCACAGCAAATGACTTGCTCTGCTTATGCAACTTCCTGTCTGGACGCCTCTCTCCTCCCCCCCCTCCTCTTTTTCCTTCCCCCATGCAGCATTTCGTACCAGTTGTTTTCGTTCCCAAACGCCTGTGGTCTGGGATTGCATATTTTAACCGTGGAAAAGAAGGTGCTGACTGTAATGTTTTTAACCCCGTTTTGAAAAAGAGTGTCATTACTCTTATTCCTCTGCAAATTGTACAGGAAGCCTCACAGCCCTTATCTAGGGCCGGATCTGTGCTACCCTTTTGCCTGCTTTTAAAGCAGGGCTGAGCACCAGATGAATCTCTTCCTTCCTCTGTTTCCACTGGGGTGGGGGCACGGAGACCCTGCTATGCGTGCACAACATAGGTTGTTTTCCTAGCCTCCCCCCCCCCGAAAATGCCCGTGCATCCTTTTCTCTACTGATGCATTTGTGGATGCCACCAACGTGCTTGTAGACTGGCACTCAGCCCTGTGCCGAGTTTGCAAATTAGAAGCCACTCATCCTCACCACCGGGCTGGCATCCCATAACCCAAGGAGAAAGACTCTAATGGTTTCCCGTGACGATCAGGTTCCCACGTTTCTCATTCCATTCCTCAGTGAACCCGAAAACACCCGCTCTGCGTGGCCAGCACACCCTTTTTGGAGCGTGGCAACCTCTTCTCTCTCTGGGTGTGTGTATGTTCTAATACTTGTTTGATTTATCCTTTTCTATTCAGTCCACCGCTCAAGCAGGCCGCCCACCCGCCTCCCGAACAAACCATTAATTCACCAACCCTCATCATCATTAAAAACAAAACAAAACAAAACAAAAACATCCAAACCTAAAATGACTGGCTATATAGGATTCCAGGGAAACTCCCGAGAAGCAGCAACAGAAGCTCCCCCTCCCCCTCTCTTCCCTTCCCCCTCCTCGCTCGAAGTCCTTTCCCCTCCCCCACCACTTGCAGCGCTTGCAATTTTAGCGCCTGCCTAAATAAATCTTTTTTTTTTTTTTTTTTGCACGACTTCAATTTTTTTTTTTAATGTTGTTGTTTGCTTGTTTGTGAACCGCCGCCGAAGCCCAGATGTGTTTTCCTGCGCCCTGCCTCCACCCTCCTCTTTGGAATCCAATCTGGTTTGTTTTCGCAGGAAGTAGGCGAAAGAAGGCAAGCAAAGCGAGCGAGGAAGGAGGCCGGGCCTTGCCAGCCCGCCTTCCCTTCTCTTGTTTCTCTCTCTGTGTGTGTGTGTGCGTAAGTGTGTGTTTGTGTGCAAGAGCGCCTCTCTTTCTCCCTGCTCATTTCTGTATGGCTGGCCACCTTTCTCTCCCCAGTTGCTGAGCGCCGTTGGCTGTTCAGAGCGGTTTTGGCTCCTTCCCTTAGTAACAGCTTTTACATTCTGCCTCAATTCCTCTTCAATTGAAATCACACACACACACACACATACACACACATACGCGCGCACACATAAAGCATTACTTTTTTTTTTATTGCCTCCTCCTCCTTCCTTGGGACTTAATCTATAATTTCCCCCCACCGCCTCTCGCTTCCCATCCCCCTCCAGCAGCACCAGCTCTCACACACATACACGGACGCACTAAAACACACACACACACACACACACACAACCCTCACCCAGACTCGGGTCATAATTGAATACATTGCATTCTCCCCCCCCCCTTTCCCGGTGGCTACTTGAAGTCTTTCCCCCCCCCTCCCTTCCCCCTTTGGGCTGCACCCGCAATTGCAAACCCATATATTATACCTCTTAGAGAAGGAGGAAGCTGCATGAAATATAGCTCTATGTGTGTCAGCGTGGGGGGCTTTTTCCTCCTCTTTTGCCTCCATTGCAAAAGGAGGGGGGGCGGAGAGCCATACTAAGCCATCAATTGCAAGGTAAGAAATAAAAAAAGAGTTTCTCCCCCCCCCCTTCCCCTGTGTGCATGTTTGTCTTGTCCCTCTGCGCAGTTAAATGTCTAGTTACAAGCTAGGAAATATTTCAGGCGCCCCTAAAGTGTATCTTAAGGGGTTATTTCGCGGCTGTGTATGGGGGGGGGGAGTTCAGGGAGGGCGTTGCTGGAAAGGGAATTGAGGGAAGGGGGGTAGGGTTGGGGGGAGGGGCGCCTGTGTTTGTAGCTAGTTGGAGGAAGCAGCGCGTGGGGGAGGGGCAGAAGTGTAACAAGCATTCCCCCCCCCCCTTGGGAGGGCAGTGTCTTTTAACTTTAATTTTTTTCCACCTCTTTTTTTTTTTCCCTTCTCATCTTCCTGGAGGTATTTTCAACCCCCACCCCCACCCCCGCTTCTGACCTTTTAATTAATTAATAATAATAAATCGGTGGTAGGGAGGGGAAAGTGTTGATTCATCGCGTTTTGGGAAAGTGTGTCGGGGGGTGGGGGAGAGCGAAGAGAAGCCTTTGCACTAATAAATGCAAAAGCCAGCAGCCATTATGAAGCAAGCTGGCTTGATTGCCTATTTTTAGAAGATTTGGGCCAGAGGAGAGTTTTTTTTATTTTGCATCGGCGGATATATACAATATTCTTCTTGCTGGAAAGAAACGGACACAACCGAGAGGTGTCTTATAAGAAAATAAAAAGACCCAAGTTCGGAAGTGTGTTTTGCGTGTGCGTGCGTGCAGGGTTGTTTTTCTTTTTTTTTTTTCTTTTCCCCCCAAAAGAGAAAGGTCAGTAGAATTTATTTCTTCCCTCTGTGATTGGTAATTAAAGGGTGGGTTGAAAGAAAGTTTTGTTTGATGAGGTTTGCGCCTTAAATGTCTTGTTTGCAATAGGTGTGGGGGAGGGGAAGGAATGTGGCAGAGTGAACTCACACTGGTGGGGGAGGGGGAGAGGTTAGCGGCGGTCTTTGCTGTGTCTTTGCAAAATAATAAGGGTAAAAGGGGGCTTTTGATGGCTTCTTTCCACTCCCCCCCCTCCGTTTTAAACTCTAGGTTGCTTATGTCTTCTGGGATTATTATGATTGTGATTATTTGCTTTTGTGGACGCTGTTTTGGAAAGTGGAGCAGAAAAAACCTTTTTAAAAACTGTTCCAGGGGCAGAATCGTATTCTAATAGCCAAGTTCTGGAATGAACTTTGGTCTCTGGGAAAACAGTGGTGCAAAATTCAAGAGTTACTCGTCTATAAGGCCTAGTTTTGAAATCAGGGTGGCTTTACCCGGTTCTCGTCCACGTGTAAAAAGTCTCAAGATCTTATCAGTGAACGGTGTAAATTTCTTTTTTTTAAAAAATGGTATGATTTGAAAGCGGAGGATATATTTGCAGTACTGAACTGGATCTAGTTAATCATCTACCTGCCATGGTAAATGTAATTCACTTTATTATCCTTTTGGATCTTTGGTGGAAAAGGAGGAGGATTATCCAATGGCTGAAGAAGGGAAAACAGGGGAAAAAGAGAGCCAAACTAGAAAAACAACGTGGCTGTGGGTTTTTCTGGAGCGTTGAAGTTTTAAAAACAAACACTGAACTTTGCTTGATATATAGTGGTTGGAGAAAATGTCTATTAAAGGGTGTCCCTGAATTGCCTGGAATTCTGACTCCTACATGTGCTTCACTTCCTTCCTCCTTTTTTAATTTTTTTTTTTGCTGGTGTAAAGGGAGTTGCATTTCGTTTATATACGGCATTATAGAAATCTCATTTTTTATCAGTCTGGGATTTGAAGGAGTGAGTGGGAAGAAAGTATTCTATTTAACCTCAATACTGTAGTTTGGGGTTTCTTTTTCAGTCAGACTTAAATAGAAGTTCAGTTTTGATTCATGAACAGGAATAATACAGAAACTTGTGGTATGTAATCTGTCCTGGCCTTGTATCTCAGTTGTATTTTACTTATTTACCATCCGAACATGATATTTTTTTCTCCTCTTAAAAGCACATTTCATTCAAAAATTTGGGGAAAGTGTGGATTTGGACTAGGCCACAAACTTGGAGTTTTGTTGATAAAATTAGATATGTTTGCAGGATCTGAGTACCCATGCTTCACCAGAACATGGCTTGGTGCTTTAACCCAGTTTCCTCAGAATGCCTGACACACTGAACCACAGTCAGAATTTTTAAGACTAGGCCAAAATGTATATGGGTCATAACTGGTTTCATGGAGTGGCTAAACTTGTTTTTAAATTTTCACCTATATAAAAGTATTCCATATTTTGCCCCTTTGTGGTGGGATTCAAGAATACCAGGAAAACAGCACAACTTCTTTCCCCTCTAAATATGGAAATGACAACTTCTTTCTCCTCTAAATATGGAAATGATTGAAAAGGAAAGATTTGATGAACCTATATGGATAAATATCATGTTGGTTTTTAGACAGTTCTCATTGTATCTTATAGATGTTGCAATTTTTAAAAAAATCATTGGACTTTACAAGAAGCCCTTGATTTACAACCATTAGTTTAGTGACCGAAGTTACAATAGCACTGAAAAATGTGACTTATGACTGGTTTTCATGCTTATGATTGTTGTAGTAGCCTCATGGTCACATGATCAAAATTCAGGCAACTCATGAATTTATGATGGTTGTTGCACTGACCTGGGGTAATGTGATAACCATTTTGTAATCTTCCCAACTGGCTTCTGATAAGCAAAGTCAATGGGGGAAGCCAGGGTAACTTAATGACTGTGATTCACCTAACAACTGCGGTAATTTGCTGAACTGTGGCAAAAAAGTTGTAAAATGGGGCAAAAGTCAATTTCCTTGCTTAGCAACAGAAAATTTGGGCTCAATTGTGGTTGAGGACTGTCTGTACATGGTCATAGAGACTTGGAACATCCATTAATGCTATACCATGCTTGGTTAAACCATGTTTTGGCCTGAAACCGAGTTGGCTGACTTCCCAAAACATGTTACTACGGTATAACACACAGGCTTTATAAATCATGACCAACTGAATGGAACAATAGGCATAGGATTAAGTGTTATGGGTGAACCTGTAGTGTTGATATTTCTATTGATTTTCTTCATAATTCAATATTTTGCAATGGAAACAAGCCCACTTAGAAACCTTGATCTTTCATTCATTCAGGAAAAATGAAGCTTTGTGGTGCTTCATGGATATGGCTTAATGGCCAGTGGTAAACCATACGTACTATACAGAGTCGTTTTGTGGCGAGATGGGTGGCAAACAAATTTAATAAAAATAATAAAATTTTCACATTTAAAAAATGGAGATTTTTTTACTAGCCAAGATATTCTTGGAGACCTTAATGGCAGTACATTTATGAAGGGGGGGAAAAAGAGGAATTCTTCCTATTATTTATAATGAACTTATATATTTTACAATTACAAAATATATTGTTGAGCAACATCTTTATTGTTCTTTACTCATAGGACAATTCTAGACAACTAGAGAGAGGTTTAAGGTATATAATCAAATGAACAAAGATGACGGATTATGGGTCTTCCTTTATGGAAGATTTTCACACCTATGCTTCAGTAGGTGCAGTTGTGATTCTTGTAAAATTCTTGTGGGTGAGAGATGAAAGGATTTGAATATTTTTAAATAATAATTGACCCACTTATGGGGGATGTCTGCCAATAGCTATAAGCTGTGAAAGTGAAATATAACTTTTCTGATAATATCCAAGTCTTCTGAGTTACAACTCTCATAATTTATTTCTAATGTTCCATTGGCTGGGTAGGGTGGCAATAAAGGAATTATAGCCCAACATTTAATCAAGAAAATAGGAACAGATTGGTTAAATAATATTTTTTGTAGAGAAGTAGGATGTATTTGAGATTCGAATGGAGAAAGTCAATACGTACAAGATGGTGGTCATAATGGCATGACTGCCATCTTGTAACAGGTTTTTACAGCATCCTGCATAAAAGGGGGAATTTTTATTGCGATGATAGACTGCGGTCTTGGCTGTTTTGAACACACATTTCAGCATGCTGCTTTTAGAAGATACACTACAGACAATATTTTTATGTATACCTTAGGCACCTGCATATCCAACCAGTTTTGACTGTGTTCACCTAGCAAGGTCACATAAAGAACTGGCAGATGTCTTTGCACATCAAGTGTGACTTGTTTGTTTTGGTAATTCAGTGTATTGTACAGCTTTAGCTTAACTTGGTTAATGTGTGATTGAGTATATACTGTAGCATGAACCCAGAAAATGAGCTGATTCAGTTAACTGGGTTAAGGACTGTGTAAAAACAAATGTGGCTTCCATTGTGATGTAACAGTACAGTAAAAAAAAACACCTTAGTGTTCATAGGCTTCCTTTTAAAAAGCTGGTTATAAGAAGGTAAAAATATAAAAATTTAAAAAATAACAAAAGGCTTCATTGTGTAAGACATATTTAGAATAGAACTGGAGTTAATTATTTATTGTATTTAAACCCTATCTATCCACTAAAGAAAACTTCTATTTTGGGTTTGCACACTATGCTAGCACATGGCTTGTTGGTTGGTTTTCTACCTTACACAAAGCTGTACTGTAAATCATAAGTTTCCAAATGACATTCATTGAGTTCCCATAGCGTAGGCTGCATTTGCATGGCATGCTAAAGACCTTGGTTAACAAGTGTGCACATGTCATTTTACTTGTTTCTACCAGTATGCAGCTGCTTAACAAATAGATTGGCCACCATTTTGGATTTTTTTTTTGAACTAGTGAATATGCATTAACTATATTGTAGAATACAAATTCTGGCAATTTGGAATTTGGAGCTTGAAGTGATTCCTAAACTTCTGTTATAAGAGATATGTTTTAAAATGATCATAGGCTACTCATTTGGTAAGTGATTTTTTGAAGTTTAAATTGTCATTTTAACATGACAAGAACGGGTACAAAACATCGCCTTAATCTTACGTCTTGGCATGTTGCATCGCATGGATTAAGCTGTGGCTTAATTTGCAGACCATAATTAACTTGATATGTGAATTCAACCCCAGAAAGAAAACAAAACAAAACTAAACTTTGTTATATATTTTCCCCCAGATTTATCTCCCGTTACTTAAAAGTTTCAAGGACCATTCAACATGTCTTTGCTTTACAGCAGTGTTTCTCAACCTTGACAATTTTAAGGCATGTGGACTTCAACTCCCAGAATTCCACAGCCAGCAAGGTTGAGAAACACTGCTTTACAGCATCTAAATTTGTGTGCTTCCTTTTAATTCAACACAAGTTAGAGAGATGTTAAGGCTGAATGTATAAAAGTCAAATTCATAGAGATGCTTTACCAACCAGGAAATGCCAGGACTTCTATCCCACATAATAATTGAGAGCACCTGGATACATTTGCTACTTCCTTCTAAGGGTAGGTGGAGGTAAGGAAACTATTAATAGGCTTGTTTTGATAGCTGTTTGATTCAGATGAATGTCTTCATTCCCAACTGACTTGCTTGTAACGAAAAAGGTGAGGACCTGTCAGAGGGAAGTTAGCTTGAACATCAGGTGACTCTGCTTTCATGACATGCTTCAACCCCTTGGTTATTTGGTAGTTGTTTCAGAAGCTAGTAGTTTCTTTCAGATTATAGTAACAATGATGCTTGTTTGGTTCTTTGAAATGCTAAAGTGATATAAGTCCATATGCAAAATGCTTTAGAATTTAGCTTGTGGGACTGCAGGAATTCCTGTAATTTTACCTCAAGTGATAATTAGGAGAACTCATAGAAAAATAGTGCTAGGTTCATGTTAAGCTGAAATGTGTGTGGCTTAGTTTTGGCTCCGTACGTTGTGTGAATTCAGGATGGCCTACAAGCTTTTATATCAGGGAAAAAGGGAATTTTAAATGCATTTCCCAGGGTATTTTGCAAAAAAATATTTTAGCTTTTATGTCTGAACCCAGCCAATTGTTTATTCAAGATAAGTAAATCATACCTAGGCAGGCTGTGCAAACTCAGGCATTCTGACTCATTTGGACTAATGCTAAGCCATTGTTTAAAAGTTTGGCTGAGTCACAAATAGCAAGTTCACGCAACATGGAAAGCATAAGTGGCGGTCTATAACCATGTTTCAGTTCAGTCAACAATTTAAGTCAAATGGGAATAGTAGTTTTGGTTGAGGATTTTTAATGTATTATAATTACAGAAAGTCCTCATTGAATGATTGCCTTGTTTAGTGACTGCAGTATGAAGGTGATAAAATAACTTTTATGACCATTTCTTGCTTTTACAACCTTTTCAGGTCTCTAAGCTGAAATGAGATCATAGTCATGGTTGCAGTTTGACTTATTGACTGCTTCAATTGATGATTGAGTTGCTAAATGAGAACTAGCTATATGGTGAATATTACGTTATCTAGGCTTATTAACTGAGTGACATGGTGGCCTAAAGGTGAAGACGCTCGCCTCTCATTCAAGAAGGTTAAGAGTTCGATCCTAGGCAGTGGCAGTTGTTTTTCTATCAGGGCGCGAAGAGTAAATATCTGCTGTGAACTCTGTGTAGGTATCAGGAAGGGCATCCAGCCAATAAATGCTCAGCTCCAGTCAGTTGCCCAGAATCCACCCCGAAATAAAGGGAACAAAGGGTCATAAAAAGGAAAAAAAAAATCCAGGCTTATTGACTGTTGAGAATCCTGGCAGAATATGGAAGATTGCAAGTAAAAATCAATGTGTACATATTTTGACTTACTTTTTAATGAACTCTCATATTTTATTTGCAAGAAAAGCCCAAAGAACATCCTTTAAAAAAAAAAAGACTACATTTGTGCAGAATCCTTACCTTGATATATTATTTTACATAAAAAAATACTGGAATTAAGCTTATGTTGGCACTGCATTTTACTGTTCGTTTGTTAACAGACAGTAGTTGCAGTGGATATATAAATAAACACAGTCAGTTAGCTATTTTGCTGTTGTGTAATGAAATAAGGGCAGGGCCTTTTCACTAAAGGCAGTACAATTAAGGAAAAACATTACACATTTTTCTCCATTTAGGAAGCCAAATATAATGATTTAATAGTTAAAATTTTATTTCAGTGTTTTGGAAACGTGCAGTTGTTTTTTTCTTTGAAAATTTATCTTTGCACAGCACTTGGCTACTTAGAAAAAAGGTGATTCATAAATAAAGCAAGGATCAGAATAAACATAATGCAAAATATATTTTGGCATCTGCATTGAGTAACCTTGCAAGTGGTGTTTTTAAATTTTAGCCGCCTTCATGAATTTTTAATAAGCAATTCTAATTCATCCCACTTTTTCCATGAACTACATGCAAAGTGGCACGATAATAGCTTTTTGTTAAAATAAAAACTAATTCTATCATAACATTTCCTAGGAAGAAGAACAGGCACGACAGAAAACTCAATAATTTTGCGGAGAATTTTTATCTTTTATCAGGCATCAATCGTAGATTTTAAGTACAAATGTGCAGTTTCTAAGTAGCATCTTTTTTAAAGTGGCAGATTGGGCTTCACTAACAGATAGTTCTCCATTACAACAGTTCATTTAGTGACCGTTTAAAGTTACAATGGCACAGAAAAAAGTGACTTATGACCATTTTTCACACGACTGTTGCAGCCTCTGCATGGTCACATGATCAAAATTCAGACACTTGGCAACTGACTCATATATTTATGACGGTCGCAGTGTCCCAGGGTCATGTGATCAACTTTTGCGATCTGACAAAGTAAATAGGGAAGCCAGATTCACTTAACATCCATGTTACTAACTTAGCAATTGCAGTGATTCTCTTAACTATGTCAAGAAAAATCATAAAATGGGGCAAAATTCACTTAACCTTCTCACTTAGCAACAGAAATTTGGGCTCAGTGGTAGTTAAGTTGAGGACTACCTATATTTTACTGCATGTGATTTTTTTTGGGAAAAAAATATGATACAGTCTTTTTCTTTTAGAAAAAGTGGTTTTAAAACTGAGCAGGCAAAATGTTGAGGCATGATGGACCTTTTGCTTGTAAGTCATAGCAGTTTTTGAGGTTAGAGGTTGGCATGCAGTTTAGCATTTTTTTTCTTGCTTACTGTAAGGGTTTGTGTTCCTTCATGGACAGGATCAGTATTATAGTTTATACAAGCAAATTATTTGAAACTGGCCCAGTGCTTAGAATCTGTAATAAAGTGTCTCATGATTCTCCCATGGCATTAAGTCATGGTTTAATAATGCTAAACCAACAAACCATGTCATGTTTTAGTCCAATAAGTGGTCAGAATTAAATTGTGATTTGAATTCGGGACTTTTTCTATAATTCAACACATTATTTCTGAAATGTGGGACTTCTCTTGACAGAAAAAATCTGTTTCAGCAAGATTTAACAGCTGACCAGACTGTTTCTCAATCCATCTCAGCAATGAATAATTTTATTTTCCTTAAAGTATTTACTCCTTATCTAGCTCTCCTCCTAATCTCAAAACTTCTAAAACATTAAGCACATAAGCTTGAGATGTAATTTTTATTTGGTCCATTTAATTTTCCCCTTTATTTGGCAAGATTCGGCATTTTAATGCCTTAGCTTCTCTTTTGAAGGAAATTTGTGTCTTGCCAAATCAAGGCAGAGAGAGGTAATGGAAGGTCCAAAAAATTGATTGGTTGGTTTTTGTGAAATTAAGTAATTGTTGACTGATCATTGTGTAACTGGGTATTGTTTTATGTATCCTCACTGAACAGTTCATTGCCTTCTTTTTATTAGCATGCTAGTCAGTGTTTCTCAACCTTGACAATTTTAAGGCATGTGGACTTCAACTCCCAGAATTCCACAGGCAGCAATGCTGGCTGTGGAATTCTGGGAGTTGAAGTCCACATGCCTTAAAATTGTCAAGGTTGAGAAACACTGTACTAGATGTTTACAGAAAGTATTAGGTAACTGGAACTAGGGTATTTAATTCTACAAAAAGTTTTTTACATCAGGAAGAGGTCTTCTGAGCAGAGTTTCTTGTTAAGGGATTCCCCTTTGCTTAAAAAAAAATAAAAATAAAACAAAATCCCCAAAATCTTTTTGAGTACCTAAAAAAATCCTTATCTTGAATGCTTCCATTAGTCCCTCAATTGCTAATTATTATTTAGCTACTTTGAATGCTTTGGAAACCAGTGAGCAGTAATTTGGGAAACACATTGACTTGATATTTGAAAAATGAGGCTTGGCAGTACAGTTAGTCCCTAAACTGAATCCATTATATATTAGTAAATTTTTCATGGTTAGGTAAGGATTGATATAACTGTTCTATTCTTCAAAATCATTGTGAATTAAATGGAGGAAAAGGAGATTAAGCCATTTTTTTCTGTTCTCTTTGTATCTGAAAATGTAACACTTGTGTGCTGAAATATAATTTGAAGGATGTAAATTCATTTAGCTTAGCCTTAGTCCTTGTTTATGTTTTTATGTAGTCTGGTATATGCTAATGGACATAAGTAATAAAAAGCCAAAAGAATTTTCATATGAGCTATCTTGAACACTTTAGAGAAGAAGGATATTTATACATTTATATAGATTTTACCTTAGAAATATTTAGGGTCCAGTAAATAGGAATTTTTTTTTGTACACAAAAGTTTTAACCAGTGTTCAGGAGAAGAAATTTTATAGAAAAGGGGTCGAATCATAGATGGGTAGTGTATAAAGTCTATAAAGGCAGTCCTCTACTTAAATCCATTCAACTACGGTTCAGTTACGTTGACCTCATAAAAACCGATGACCCATTCTCGAAATTACAGCGGTTGCACTACTTCTGCGGTCACATGATCACAATTAAAGTACTTGGCAACTGGCTTGCTTTTATGAAGGTTGCAACATCTTGCAGTGACATGACTGTAATTTGTGACATCCCAGTTGGCTTCCAACAAGCAGTCAGTTTAGGAGCCTATTCTCTTACATGATTCACTTAACTGTGATTCCCTTAACAACTGAGGTAAAAATGGTAGTAAAATTGAGTCTAGTTATGTGATGGCTTGCTTTATGATTTGCACTGACTCAGGAGAGAAATACCAGTCTGAGTTCTGGTCGTAAGTCGAGAACTACCTGTATTTGCTTTGAATTCAAAATGTATAATGTTCCCTGAGATCTTCCTGTACATCTACATTTTGGTTTAATTTGTATGCCAGTGAACATGATTACATTAAAAAATGCAGTTTTTGCTGATTGGACACAGAAATTCAATTCAGAACCTTGCAAAAAATATGCAGATTGGAACGTAATCAAGGACAAAATATCCAAGCTTCAAATATAAATTTGAAAAGGGGTCTAAATGTGGAAAGATTGACTTGAGAAGGCATTATTATAGAAGTCAGAATGAATGGTTAAAATATTCATCCATTGTGAAAAATATCCTATTGTGCAATGCAAAGCAGGAAAACAACTGACTCCATGTTAGGAATCATCAAAGCAAGAACTGAAAGCTAATATCCATTTCTGGTCACCGCACTTATACATTATGTAGAAATTAGTTAAATTTGGACATTATAGAGGGATATAGTATAGCATAATTAATCTTGTGAAAAATGTAAATCATATGTTGAAGCTAATTACTGTAGATCTGATGCAATTGATCACAGCTACTTATAAATTTGGCCATGTCATGTGGGGGAATTCACTAAAGAAAGCAATTATGCTTAAAAGAGTTAATGGTAAAAGGAAACCAGGCTGTCAAAGAATGCAGTGGCTGGACGTTATCCAAGCTGACACCAACCAAAGCATAGAACAACTCAAAGAAACAGTGCAAGATTGGAAGATGTGGAGAGACCTGGTCCATAGAATTACCAAGATTTGGACATGACTAAATGGACATCATCATCATCATCATCATCATCATCATCATCATCATCATCATCATCATCATGAAATTTACTGTCAGTAGATGTGAAGATGGCCACCAATTTTTAGAGGAGATTGGCAAATTTATGGAGGTTGGGGGTATTAATGACTTTTAATTACAATAGCTGGTTCATATCTTTGAAATTGCAGGCACACACCCTAAATATATATTTTTAAGAGTCAACAAAAAGGATCATCACCATCTTTCCTATGTATGCTTGGTTCTGGATTTATTTGGCCAGCTACTCTGTGTTACAAAATGCTGGATTCAATGCACTTATTAGCATGAGCCAGCAGACTCATTTGTTTCTTGATAACATTGGATTGTAATATTGTTAAGTTGTGTATTTGATACTCCATATACCTGACATCCAATTAGATGCAGTTTTTTTGTGATTGACCTTTTGTAATGCTAAATAAATATTTTAGATTTATAACATTAAAAATAGAGATCCTCATATAACCATGAAGCCTCATTTATTTTTGATTAATCAAATAGAGGTGTACAATTGAAAAGGTATCTGTTTAGGTTCTAATAAAATATTAGTCTAATAAACAGATATAATTAGTATATGATTTGAAGAGAATTCAGAGTGTTGGAATTGGTATGTTAGCTTAAAGCTTTGGGAGGAAAAACAGTAGAAGAATATAAATTAGTAATATAGAAACAACATTTTTTTCAATATTTTTGGCCTTCTACTCTGAACTTCAGTTATCAGTTTATAGCAGCCTCTGCTTTTTTGTGTGAGAGGGGCTTAGTTTATTCTTTTGATTTCTTCCAGAAAATTCTTTTTATCACTTGTTGGTGACCTCACCTCTTTTGTCATTGTTGGACATTATTCCTTTGTGAGAATAAGATGGGACCAAATACAAAGGATGAGTCCTTCCTGCTGTTTCACTTACTTTGTTACCGCAATCATCTTTCAATGCTTTCTTTAAAGAACTATCTAAAAGCAGAAATTACTGTATATTCTATGGGGAAATGTATGCAGTATCTTCCATTATTTTTCACGGACTCATAGATAAATTTATTTAGAATTTCTGTGGGCTTCATCTCTCTGGCTAATGGCAGATTGCAATTCAAAAATTATCAGTGACTAGAGTAAATAAACTCAGCTAAAATTTTATATGTTCTCTGTGGAATTGATGATCCAACACATCAAATTCAATCCTCTAATTGCACACCAGCTCACAATAAACTAAAGTTAAAAGCAGTTATGTTTAGCATGTTACATGAATATAGCTACTAATCCAAAACTTAATTAATTAAATATATTGTGTAAACCCAAATAAAACGCTGTTGCCTGATCAATAATGGCCAGTATATTTAGCATAGTGTACTAGTTCATTTTATTATTCACTGGGATTATATTCAAATATCCAATGGTTATAGCAAATTATGAATAATGAAATCTTCAATCTATGGGGGGAATAGAGGAATTAGCTTCTGGAGTATTGTGACAAGTGACTAAAAAATCGCCTTAAATACAAGGAAAATATTCGCCACCTCTGATTTCCTCTCACATTTTTTTAAAATTCAAAATAAATATAAAGTAAACTGGGAAATTTGAGGGGGGAGGAAGGTATATGTGTACATTTTGCATTAGTTGCTGGTGGGTCAGAACCACAAGCCAACTACTATGGGCTAGCCCAGTAATTTAACATAGATAACATGTTCTGGGATATATTAATCACATATATGCAAAACCATAGACAATTTGTATTGTGCAAATATAGGTTGTGTGGCTAGTTCACATTTTATGTATTGTAGAGAATCCAGGTAACTCTAATAATTAAAGCAAATATGGATTATTCAGTCCTGGGGAGCATATCATGAATACAGTTCTCTTGTATGATTGGATTTTTGTTTTATTTATATATTTGGGTTACTTAAGTGTGAATAATAAAGAAGAGGGTCATCAATGAACAGGCACTGAAGGAATTTCGGTTGAGTGTAAAAGTGGCCAGTAGAAAAGACATTCATTGACATGTTTGCCCAAATACAGAAAATAAAGGAGGCTTGAATTGTAAAACAAATATTGGGAAAAGGGAGAAGACCAAGAAAGTTGTTTTCAAAGGCAAGTGAGAAGTTTAAAGAAAAAGAGGCAATTTGTGAAGTGGTGTGTAGATTTGGAGGTTTGCAAAAATAGAAAATTGTGTATAGTAAATGGTGCTGGTATAAAATATGGAAGATACAACTATAATTCATTTTCTTACCTTACGCCAGGGGTAGGCAACCTTGATCTTTTATGACTCGTGGACTTCAACTCCCTGAGCCAGTCCACGAGTCATAAAAGAGCCAAGGTTGCCTACCCCTGCCTTACGCCATGCCTTTAATTTCTTAGATATACTATTTTCTCCTCTAGAACAGGGCTTTTTAACCAGTGGTACGGGTACCACCTGTGGTACGGGTACCACCTGTGGTACATTGGCACCTGGCAGGTGGTACGCGAGCATCCTAGAAAAGTAGCGGGGGAGGGGAATGAGCTGAACCGGTGGCAGCACCGCACAAGCCTGAGTGAGAGATGGCTGGAGCTGCAGGGCTGTCAGGGCTCAGCGGAAGCGCCAGGATCAGCGCTTCTTCGGGGCTGTCAGGGCTCAGTGGAAGCGCCAGGATCAGCGCCAGGCTTCAGCTGGAGCTCGGCGTTGATCCTGGCGCTTCCGCTGAGCCCAGAAGAAGCGTCGATCAGCTGGAATGTTGCAGCATCTCCAGGGTCTTGTGATTTACATTCAGATGCTTGGCAACTGATTCATATTTATGACGGTCACAGTGTCATGCGAAGTGACCAAAACCTGCTGCAACCACCCAGCAGATGGGGGGAATAAAAACCAAACACCCCCCCACCCCACCCCTGCTGCCAATCCTCAACAGAAATGCTCACAACAATGAAAACCTCGGACAGGAGGAAGAGCGCGGCTGTGGCTTGGGGGGCACTTTTTTCAGCTGGAGCCTGGCGCTGATCCTGGCGCTTCCACTGAGCCTTGACAGTCCCGAAGAAGCATCTATCCTGGCGCTTCCGCTGAGCCCTGACAGCCCTGCAGCTTGAGCCATCTCTCACTCAGGCTTGTGCGATGCTGCCACCGGTTCAGCTCATTCCCCTCCGCCGCTACTTTTCTAGGATGGTCGCATACCACTTCCAGGTGCCAATGTACCATAGGTGGTACCTGTACTACTGGTTGAAAAGCCCTGCTCTAGTAGTCTGGAATGTTGCAATCCGGATATAGTACCTTAAGTTCTTATTTAGTACAACTACTAAATATTTAGTACTTAAAGCACTACTATGTTTTGAGCATTGACTGTTGAATTGTTTCATAAGAGATGCTTCTAAAAATCCAAGTACAAATGTAATATATGTTAATTGAACCCTTTGGGAGATTGATGATTTGGGTTTGTCAAAGGTGTTCATATGTTTCGATTGTTCTGATAGAAGGCAGTTTGTATTGATTATAGAGTCAAAGTGTTTTTATTCGTGAGCAAAATCCAAGCAATCCTTTAGTAGTACTCCCAAAGATGCTGAAGAAACTTCTTGGATGAGAAGCGAAACGTCTTCAAAGAAAAACAAGAAAGTCCAGTTGCCTCGTGAAAAAGCATCTTTGGGATAACTATGACCTGGATGACTGAGAATCTCCATAGACCTTTAGTAGTACTGTTGGGTTGGCCTGGATAATATCAATTTAATATCTCCCTTCCACTTTGTAACAGCTAAAGCTTCCTTGTTTTGTGCAAAGTATCCAACACTAATTATAGTGGCATTATAAATTTCACAACATCCTGTTGCTAATTATAATTTATTGTTGAAAGATCTAAGGGTTGGAACCATGCAATGAAATTGGAGATAAATTTTAGAGATAGTTTATGAGGATTAAATAGAAACATCTTTCCAGGAAATAGTTTTATTAAACATTATTTATACTAAAAAGCATTCTTCTGACTCATGTATCTTGTATAAGACAGCATGGGAAGGAACTACTCCTAGCAGGATGGGATGTGAGTAGTTGGAACAAAATGGGGAATGATTAAGTGCTGAAATTGGTAAGCAGAACCAGGGTAATTTCTATGGACATGGGATATCTGTACAATGCTTATTAGAGGAAAAAATGCAAATGTACACCCATTCCCCCAAAGGAAAAAAAATCTGCTTTGTTCCAAGAACAAGTATTAATGGATTTTTCAAATGCTTGTAGAATCTAGAGAATAGAAGTTGTTTGTGTATAAACAACTTTATAAGTAAATTTGTGCAGGTACTGTTGAAGCCCAGGAAAAGGTATGGTTTCTTTAAGGATCTCTAAGAGGTACAGTAGATGCGGCAATGCCAGATTTAAAGCCCCTTTATCACTTTGGGTCCAATATATAGTCTATATTTAGGCATACAATGTCAGAAGCAGAAAAGAACGTTAGAACTGACCAAAGTAGCATTTTGCTGCAATTTATTAGTAGAATACATGAACAGTATGCAATGTTCCAGTCTGAATACCTGCCCTCTTCAGAAAGAATTGGGAAGGATTTTGTGTGAAAAGCTGGAAACACATCAGTGTTGAAAGTACTAAATTTAATAGTAAGATTATGCAAGACCTCCAGGTTTGTGTGGAGCTCAAATGTTGCACTTATCTTTAATTCCTTAAATTAGCCTTTCAATCCTGGGAAAAGGTGAGCTTAGTTTAGAAATTTGCACACTTGCATATTCCAAAATACCTTTGCATCTAAAGCACTTGTGAATAGCCCAGTGAATTAGATCAATAATATGATTATATATAATGCATCTTTCTTGGTTTATGCAGTTGACTCCAAATAAATCATCATGGCTTCTTGAGATTCTAAGCCAAAATTTACCTTAGCTTTTTTAAAAAAACTGAATAAGCCAGCCTTTGTACCTTGAACTTTACACATCCAAAGTATGTGTTTCCTCTTCTAAAGCGAGTTGTGACATTTCTCTGTTGATGTGTGTGTGTGTGTGGGGGGGAACATTGGTGTAACGTGGCTGCTTCTTGTGACTTTATATTTCGCTCGTTGAGTTATCAAAACAGGGCTTGTTGGAAAATAGCACCTTTTTATTTTGAAAATGTGATAGACATTTACAGTACCCAGTGCTTGGTAACTGCAGTGTGTGATCTTTGATGAATTTATATTCTAGGGTAAATCTTTCCAGGAAGTTGTGCTTGGAAAAGAATACCCCACTACTTTGTGGCTTGACATTTTGTATTTAATCTGTTATTTCCCCCCCCCTTCCATTTTGCAGCTCAGTGAACATGGCTGTAAAAGATGCTTAACGGAAGTAGCAGTTTTGTAGTCCCTTTTAAAGCAAAAATGGTTTTACTTTCCTATCTATATGGAAAGAAGATGAGGTGACAAGAATGTTCAAAAGATCTGCTGGCCACTTTGTGGTGATATAGAGGAGGGGAACATTATGGTTAGTTTTAGAGGTGTGTTAGTTGTACAAGTATTACATGTAATGTAGACACATGCTGGAAAAGGGGGTAGCAGTAGAAATCTGGCTGGCAAGGGTATAATGGTTCCCCTGTCCCTCACTTTTAATGCCTTATTCAAGAGCTCTATTTCAGTTATCTAGAACTTTATTATTCAGATTATCCTGGGGTTTCTGAAGTTCTATGGCAGGCCTTTTAAACTACATTTTCATGCTAACGCTGATTTTAAACACCCATTTTGTATCTTTCTTCAAGGAATCTAAATGGGTGTTGGGAGTAGTTCTGAGAAGCTGCAGTATTTTCATCTCTTCATAACCCTCTTACTCTGAATAGGTTTGACAGAGTCTGACTCAAGATAAGATGCTATGCCAGAAACGGCTAAATGCAATGTGTGCACTCAGCTGTTGTGATTTGTAGACCATGGGTTCAGTGTGTTGTGAAAATTCAGAAAAAGATACCTTATCAATAAATAATATGTAAGTAATCTGAACCAGGCCAGGAGATGAATAATCAAGTTAATCTTCTCTCAAGTATAAAGTTGGATGCATATCTCTTCCAAAGATAAATACTGTTAACTATTTCAGCACACATGATATCTTAAATCAGATATGTTAAACACAAGGCCCAGGGGCCGGATGCGGCCCGTGAAGTGGTTTCATGTGGCCCGCGAAGCCATCCTGTAAACAGTGAGGGAACGGCCCCCGCTGCCTTGGCCCTGGCCCAGGCCGGACGGGAGCCAATGTACAATTTTGTGGTGGCCTTCTTGGCACTTGCCCCGGTGGACCATGCCTTGGCGCTTGCCCCGGTCCCACCCCCTTCTGCCAGAGACCCTCAGATCTGTCCCACTCCTGCCCAGGCCCCCACAGGCACCCTTGACGCGAATGATGTAGAACTGGCCACGCCCACCCAGTAGGCCACACCCACTCCAACCATGCCCACCCAGTAGGCTGCACCCACTCTGGCCACACCCACCCGCCCCCCCCAGGACAACTGCAATGCTGATGCGCCTTTCAGTGAAATTGAGTTTGACACCTCTGTCTTAAATGGTATAATCATAGTGTATTATAACTTTTCATATTTTCACGTGGATCTTTGGCGGATATTGATTAACAATTTGATTTGATTATGTGTTAAGTTAGCATTGATGCTTTTTCAGTCGCTAAGTTGTGTTTAACTTTGCAACCCCATGGACCATAGCATGCCAGATCTCCCTGTCTTCTACTGCCTTCCAGAGTTTGCCCAAATTCATGTTCATTGCATTGATAACACACACTAACCATCGTCCCCTTCTCCTTTTACCTTCAATCTTTCCCAACTTCAGGATCTTTTCCAATGAGATCTCTCTTAAACTCACTTAACTGTCATTTAACTGCCTTGCTTTGCAATGAAAACGTTGGGTTTAATTGTGGTCGTAAGTCAAGGACTATCTGTACTGCAATTTTCAGTTATAATGTTGGTTGCTACACCTGTTGTCATAACTTCCCTGGTCTTCACAGGTAATCTTGCTTACTAATAGTAATTGGGAATGGGAACTTGATTACTAAGTGACACAGTTTTAAGATATAACATCAGGGGACTCTGTCGAGTTGCCATGGCAGTTTGGCAGTCCTAGTTGCTATCATTAGCCTGGCTGCAGTGTCCCCACAGTTATCTGATCTCCATTTAAAACCTTCTGCCAGCTTCCCTGTTGATTTTGCTTGTTGGAAATCATCAATGAAGCTCACAAATGGTGATCACACGACTGTGGGACATGTGACATAATTGCAAGCTGGTTACCACATGCCCAGATTGGAATAATGTAATTGTGGGGATGTTGTGATGCTGCAACTGTAAGGACTGGTGTGCATAATTCTCGTTCAGTGCTGTCACAAATTTGAATGGCCGCTGAATGAATGGATGTTAAATGAAGACTACCTATATATTTAACCTTAGTCCTGTTTTTTTATTGTGCTTGTTGGTTTTCATTACTCTAGTGCAGTGATGGCGAACCTTTTAGAGACCGAGTGCCCAAACTGCAACCCAAAACCCACATATGTATCGTCGGGTGCCAGGTGGGCATGGCCCATTGGGTGGGCGTGGCTGCGGTGGTAACGGCAGACTGGGTGGGACTAAAAAGTTCAATAATCAATTCCAATTTTGCGAGATCTTTTTTTTCCTGCGAGAAGTTGAAATTGATTGATTGATTGAACCCTTTTTTTTTGCCCACGGCGGCGGAGGCCTAAAGCGAAAAGGTTCTAGGATTGGGGCGATGGCGCGCGTGCCCACAGAGAGGGCTCTGCGTGCCACAGGTTCGCCACCCCGGCTCTAGTGTACAGTTCCTCTGCATTTTCACCTGTCATTAGCACAGCCAAATTACTGGTTTTTCTTCCTCCAGTTTTAAAACTTCACAAAAATTCAAATCCAGCTTCCTTTATGGGTATATTGTGTATATAGGTTGAATGAGTAAGGGAGAGTACAGTTAGTCCTCGACCCACGACCACAGTTGAGCCCAAAGTTTCCATTGCTAAGCAAGTCAGTTGTTAAGTGAGTTTTGTCCCATTTTACGACCTTTCTTGCCATAGTTGTTAAATGAATCATTGCAATTATTAAGTTAGTAACATGGTTGTTAAGTGAATTTGGATTCCCTATTGCTTTTACTTGTCAGAAGGTCGCAAAAAGTGATCACGTAACCCCAGGAGACTGCAACTGTCACCAGTTGTCAAGTTCCAAATTTTGATAATCTAACCATGGGGATGCTGTAACGGTTGTAAGTATGAAAAATGGTTATAAGTTGTTTCTTTACGTGCTGTTGTAACTTCGGATAGTAACTAATCGAATGTGGATGTAAGAAGTCAAGGACTACCTCTATAAAGCTTTGTGACTCTCCTTTGCAAAACTGGAGTGTTTTTCATCATGGTGTGTTTAGACTGTGGCTTCCTGGTTTATCTTTTTGATTTGAGGACATGATATTCTCTGGGGTTCTCATTCTTCTAAGCACCTTCTAGTAGCTTGACATGATTGACACAATTGGAAATCTTTCTGTAATCAATGAAGCCCTTATTAATTAGTTGTTTTTATTGTTTGGCTTTCTGATTTATCTCCAGCATAGTAACTAGGTTGTGATGCTATGTTGGCTTGCTTAAATGTCTTACAGACTGTCATATTTGGGAGCCAAAAACAAAACACAGTACAACAATATCAGTCTCATTTGAGATAAGCGGTGATCTTTCTCTCTTATAAAGTGTGCAGAAAATTAATTTCAGCATGTCAGCAGGCCTTCATAATGCTTAGCCTTAAGAGCTGGATGTCTTGACTTTTATTTTCAGTGAAAGTAAATTTGCATGTAGAGGGATTACCCTAGATCAAGAGAAATTGATTGATTTTTTTTCAAAACAATAAAAAACTGCTGGCTTAAATAATTCATGATTTTTATCCACCCAGATGGGTCATGTAAAATTTTAGACAATGGTTGCAGGGCAAATTGATTTTAAATCAAGGCACATTTTCTCTTAATTTGTATATTTTCTGAACAAGAGTGCATGCTAATTGATGCTCTAGCTATTACGACGTGTGCATTAGCAATTAAATAGTGCTTATTCTCCCTTGGGAGTATATTCTAAAATGTCTGACTGACAGGTATAAAATGTCCAAAAATTGTGAAGCCATTGAAAAATGACATTTTCCTCCAAACGGTAGGGATATGTTTCAGATAAAGTTGAAATATATGCAGTATTAGCTGTGCTACTGTAATGTAACTGATATATTCATGTTGCTTCACTGCTTCTCATTAAGTTTCTGAATCCAGTTTAAAGTGCTGGTTTTGACTAATAAAACCCCATGTAACTTGGCTTTATGGAACATCAGGGATTATCTTCTCTAAGTGGAATTTGCTTGAGCTGTGGTACATGTTTGGGCTGAAAGCTTAGGATTCTGTCCCTGTGTTGTTGGATCATCTTTTTCTGTGGTAGACCATACCTTAAACTAGTGGTCCCCAACCTTTATGGCTTGGCAGACTGGCTGTGGGGATGGTTATGTGTGAGTGGCAGGCGCATGAATGAGCATGCGCAAACAGCTTTGCGCCAACGTGAGTGCCCACCGCTCACACAAATGAAGCTGCGTGTGTACATTCTTGCCCGCTGCTTGTAGTGGGCCGTGGCCCAAGGGTTGAGGACCTCTGCCTTAAAGTATGGGATGCTCTATCTTGTGCTTTTTCTGCAGGTATGTTGCAAGATTGCAAAGACTGTATTATTTAATTGGGCATTTGCAGAAGATTTCTGTATGCTTAATGAGGAGTTATAAACGGGCCGCCATATTGTTGTTGTTTACTACAAAGATTTAAAGTGAATTAACTTCTGTTTTTTTTAAATTTCATTATAAAGTGCCTGGAGCTGGGAGTGTATATAAGGATTAATAAATAAAATATGTACATTGCCCTGTTGACAATTTTGTGAAATGTATAGAGCAATTCTGCTTACCGTATATTTATGGACAAATCAGATCTGTCATAGAGTAGTTTACACCCAGATAAGCATGTGACACATACATAACACACACAAACAAACATTTTACAAATAACTCCTGTTGAGTATCTTTATATAAGATTCTAGCATTGGAGCAGAATTTTATTCCATGAGGTGCAGGATACGGTGGACATGTTGGTGAATTTAACGTTTCCAAATATCAAACATGGAAATTTTGCAAATGACTTAAGAAAGAGCCCTTTACTTTACAGTATTTTTTGTTTGGAAAAATGAGGTGTTTTTAAGAATGGATTTTATTCCAAGCGTGTAGTATGAACAATTCAATAAAACATTATCTACTGAATTAAACAACTCTTATTTCAAATAATGCTACTTCAGGCCAGACATATACAGATTACAATTTCCAATAATGAAGCTCCTTCACACCTGGAGTTATCAACTGTGGGAGAAACTGACCAAGAATTTGCACTTGTCTTCAAAACCCAGGTACCCTAGATATTCATGATACCTGCTAACTTCAGATAACTTTTAATCCCACTTACATAGTTGCTAATCGTGTTTTTGTTTGCTCTAATAAAGGAACAATCTTGTAGGGGACTAAGATGTGGGCAACAGAGGATTTAACTTCAATCTCAGTCCTTTCTATGGGAGCTGTTTCATTGGACTTTTCAGTATGTAAGAAACATGAATACTTATGAGGGAAATGGTATATAATTCCTTCCATCCTTGTTATCTTTAATCAAGTTATGCAGTCTATCCAAACAGTTGTTGTTACTGGGCAGGTAAGTGTTTCTTCATTATATAAAAAGTATACTTTTATACGCCATAAACCCAAATATGCATAACTTCCTAATAGAGAATTGTACTTTATTTTTGAAACTCCCTTTAATTTCCTATCCTCTTGTACAGGAAAGCAATTATTAATTCTGTAGCTTACTTTGAAAGTTTTTCCTTATGTTTTAAGAGAAGCTGTAGATAACATTCCTACATGTAGCAACATTTCTCATTGTTTCTGTTTCCTCTAATTATTTCATTCTTTTTTTTCTGGGATTTAAACTGTGTTGTTTGATTGAAAGTTTCCCAGTTTATATATAACAGTTGTAAATGTGCAGTTGACTATATATATATTGAAATCATTGCTGAATTAATCTATGTAATTTGTAAATAAATAGATTTATTTATAGCAGATAGAAATTATTTTCTTATAGGTGACATGATTTGGGAGGGGGTTGTCCCACTGTTGAGAGCACTTTTTGGAGATGGGTTACATTTAATCCTGTTTTAAGTAATTAAATCCAAATAAAAGTTGCTTCATTCTTAAAGTGATTTCTTATTCTAAATTAAATAGAAAACCTGGCAAGTGGACATGATGGATTAAGAAATTCCAACACGAAAAAGAGTCTATTTTCTGAGAAATACCAGATTTAAACAAAACATTTAATTATGTTAAAGAGCCTCTTTAAGAGCAAGCAAGTATGCATTCCATGTTGTAGATTGAACTGTTGCTGAAAATAGTTTCAGTTTTATTTTGGTGTTTTGCAGGAGATTATGTTTCTATGCCTAAGTGATCTACAGATATATGATGTACAAGGCTACATAAAATTCAGGTGAATTCCAATATTGGGATTTTTGTTGCAGAGGAATAAAATATTTCTAATTGCCATTAAATTGGAGAAAATGACATCTATGGTGATTATTATGCAAATAATACAAATTTTATAAAAACAAGGGGAATTTGTTGACTCCATTAAAATCCAGTACATTAGGATTTCACTATCCAGCAAATAAACGTGATTTTATTCTTTTCATTCTGACCCTTGGAATCAGAATCTAATTTAATTTAAAGATCAGCGTGTGTGGCAGTTTGTATTTGCATATGTTTCTTTGATTTTGAGCTACCTACTCAGTTGAGTTAGTTTTTCACATTATTTGAATAAGTTTAATAATGCTTGGAAGAGCAGGTTGGAATGTTTAAAGAGGACTAATGCACACAAGTATGTGTATCTTTTCCTTTTCAAAGAAAAATGTGAAATTAATGGCTCTGTTGCATGACAGTCTTAACTGTGTGTGGAGTGAAAAATCTAAACTCAATAAGCCATGAAGTTAGAAAGAGCAGTTTAACCTCAAAAATCCTGGATTTAAGATACCATAACCCAGTGAAAACATGGAGTGGTTATCCTGTTGTACCTATTCAGTTTCCTGTGAAAAAAGATGAGGCCACAAGGCAGCTATAAAAATCAAGAATTTCAGAATTCACTGGCACAGTTCTAGTAGGCCCAAGTTTCCTTCTCAAAATATTTGCCTGTAGGGTTTGGTCTGGTCTGGTCTGGTCTGGTCAACCAGCCTTCACAAATATTTCTCTGTCATTGGTCATTCAAATGAGAACAAATGTCAGCAGCACCAAAGTTATACCATAGTTTTGAAAACATTTGCATATGGGTTCAAACCTCACAGTAGTTCAAATAGTGCCGTGTAGTGCAGTGTTTAGGGCAGGGGTAGGCAACCTTGGCTCTTTTATGACTCGTGGATTTCAACTCCCAGAATTCCTGAGCCAGCCATGCTGGCTCAGGAATTCTGGGAGTTGAGGTCCACGAGTCATAAAAGAGCCAAGGTTGTCTATCCCTGGTTTAGGGTTTCCAAAGTTGGCAACTTTAAGATAAAAGAACTTGCAATAGAGGCAAATATCTGTAGCTCGGGTATAGGATGAGGGTGATGGCTTGTTCTCCAAGCTTGTGGGTTGGTTTCTGAATGTTTTGTTACCAGGCTAGGTAACATCTTCAGCGGAGTTTAGGGAATGTCAGTGTCAGTGTTCCGTTTATAAGGGCTTCAGATGTGGGTGTGTCAAGTGAGGGTCTGTGATGGGCCCAGGTGTGAGTCATCAGTGAGTCTTGTGATGGATCTTGTGATGGGGAAGTTACCTCAGGTTACGGCCATTGGGAGGTGAACTGCTGGTGGGGGGAACTCCCAGAATTCCCCAGCCAACATAGTTGGAGAAATCCTGGCTTAGATATTCTGAAAGAGAAGGGAGGGAGGGAGGGAGGGAGAGAGAGAGAGAGAGAGAGAGAGATTGAGAGATTGATTGCTTGATTATAAGCTGTTGGAGAGGGGTTTTTTTAATGAATTGGAGACTTGAAACACCCTCCCCCTTTTTAAAATCTCCACTACCTTTCCATGCTGCTGCTTTCTTACTGACTTAATGGGGAAAGGGAAGCTGATGTCTACCATTGTGCTGTAGAACCCACAGTGACATTGTCTGTACCATGATGTCATTGCACAGATTATGGGAATTGCGTTATGTCCTCTTCTTGCATGTGTGTCATTGTCATTTTAGTGTCACTCCCTTCCCTGTTCTTGGTAAAGTCCTTAGCCCTCTCGATGCTCTTCTTTCACTGCAGTGTCCTGTGGGATAATGAACATCTTTGGAAGGAGGCTGGCAGGGATTCTGTGTTCTCCAGCATGAGGATGGAGAATCCACGAATGGGTTAAGACTGACTTCCTGTCCAATTAGACTAAGTCTGAAAAAGTAGCCACGCCTCCTGCTGGGTCATGTGCTTCCCAGACACGACTTAGTCTTCAGCCCAGCAGGACACGATTGTGCTTGGCTCCCTTTTTCAGACTTCAGAGCAGGTTGTATCTCTCTTTTTTCTCCCTTCGTGGATTCTCCTCCTTAGTTACAGCTCTGGGATCAGCGCTGCCTCAAAGCAGGGTCTCCTATTCACTTTAAAATCAGGACTTGAATAATCAAGTCTTAATAGGCTTAGCCTGCTCTAAAGTTCTTAAAAATCCTTGAGCTTAACAGCCCTGTAGTCAGCGTTCCCATTGTAAGGATCAGAAGCCCTCAACAAGACGGCTGAGGGTCGGACTAGTTAGAACAGCTGAGCGGCGGCTCCGTTTGGCGAGCCGATCGTGGCCGCAATACATTTGAATTGTTCGGCTGCCCCTTTGCCCAAACAGCCCGCAGGGGTTCAGGAGAGGCAGGGGTGATACTTCTGGGACAGAGGAGGCTCGATAACGAAGCCTCAGACCCAGGATCCTCCTGCACTTTGTCTCAGCGCGTGGCCGCCATTTTGAACCATGCGGCTGGCGCGAAACCATGCGGCTGGCGCGATTTCCCCTGAGCAGGAACCCCAACTGGTCCCTCCCACCACTCAGGACTCAAAATCTCTTTTCCAAACCCACGATCACGGAAAGGCATATCCCTTGTCCCCCCTTCTTCCTGAACACCATTCAAAAGCAATGGGGGACCCCTGGCATCCTCCCATCACTGGGGGGGGGGCAGACAAAAAGTTGTTTAACGTCGCCCCGGCCTTGTCAGAACTCTTGGAAGTTCCAACTGTTGATTGACTCTCTAACACCAATTCTTTCTTCTTCCACGGTGTCATGAGACATGGCTGAGACCTTAAAAGCAGAGGACAGAAAATCTGAGTTTTCTTTACGCAGGTCTCATCAAGCCTCAGCATGGTCGGTGAGGGCAGTCACTTCCACTTCCTTCTTTGCCAGAACTTCCATTATATGGCTGCGAGAGCTCCAAGCACTGATCCCCCCGGACCAGGTTTGTGCTCATCAGAATCTGGGTAAGTTAGTGGCCACATGTGAATACATGGTGGACGCATCACTACACGCCGCCAGATTTTCTTCACGAGCCATAGCCTGTAACGTCACAGCCCGCAGGCTATTATGGCTCAAGCAATGGTGGGCGGGCTTAAAATCAAAGTGATTGCCTGGCTACCGCCCCCTATCGTGGCGGACAACTATTGGAGAGGCACTCAACCTCTTCCTGGTGGAGAACAGGGACAAGCGCAAGGTGTTGGCCCACCTTAACAGAAGGGTAGACAGGCGGTCCAACCCATACTCACGTAGACCATAGTTTCGATTATGATCAGGATATGAGTGGGCTCCCTCTCCTCACCCTTTCAACTCCAGACCTGACCGACAACCGGAACACCCTGCTCCAAGACCATGGCAACAATTCCAGTCCAAGCGGCCCTTTCGAGGCAGGGGAGGCTGCCCCTTCAGGGCAAACAAGTGACTCCAGATCGGGCCTTCCCATAGGCGGCAAACTCACCTTTTTCATCCGCAAATGGGAGGCTACCACCACAGACAAATGGGTGCTCAACACAATCAGATACGGCCTCTCCCTCGAGTTCGCATCCCACCCCCCAGAATGCTTCACTTCTTGTCCAGCTGCCAGAAGTCCGGACAAGAGCAGACTCATGAGCGAAGCCATTCATCACCTTTTGGAAATCAGAGCCATAGAACCAGTACCGACTGGTCAATTGGGAAGGAGGTTCTACTCCATCCTCTTTGTGGTGCCAAAGGCCTCGGGAGGATGGAGAGCAATACTAGACCTGAAAGGACTAAACTCTCATCTGGTCTACAAAAGGTTCAAGATGCAGACACTTCAGTCCATTCTGGCAAGCATCAGAAGGTGTGATCTTCTGACTTCCATCGACCTCACAGAAGTGTACCTTCACGTCCCCATCCTCCCCGACCACCGAAGGTTCCTCAGGTTCTATTACGCAAACCATCACTACCATACAAGGCTCTACCTTTCGGCCTCTTGTCCGCCCCAAGAGTGTTGTAAATGTTCACACGGACAATGTGGCGTCGAAAGCCCATGTGAACTGGCAGGTGGGTACTCGGTCCAGGTCCCTCATGACCGAGGCCCAGCTGCTAAGCCATTGGGCAGAAACCAACCTCCTCTTCCTCAGAGCAGAACACATTTCAGGGGAAGCAAATCAGCAGGAGGATTCCTTGAGCAGATCGACAATGGACCACTAGAATGGTGCTTGCATCCCGAACTATTCAGGGAGATCTCGGAGAGGTTCGGACTCCCAGTGCTGGACCTGTTCGCCTCCCCGGCAAATGCCCAGCTCCCCAGGTTTTTCTCCCGGTTCCCATCCCCAGGGGTGGAACGGGCAGATGCCCTCCGCAGCCCATGGCCCGAGGATCTGCTCTATGCCTTTCCTCCTCTCCCTCTGCTCCCGGCCGTTATACGGAAGATACTGCAGGAAAGAGCAGAGGTGATATTAGTTGCTCCACACTGGCCGAGACGACCGTGGTTTGCCGACCTCATGAGCCTTTCCATCTCCAGATTGGGTGGCGCTCAGCCAGGGAGCCCTTCAACACCCGGACCCTCAATGGCTCCAGTTAACCGCCTGGCACTTGAACGGCGGCTCCTGACACGTGAGTCCTACCCGGCAGGCGTCATCTCCATGATTCAGACCGCAAGACTCCCCTCAACCAACAGGATCTACGACTCGTGCAAGAGTCACTGGTGCACAAGGAACCACCTCTACCTGTCGACCATCACCCATCCCGAGGATCCTTCAGTATCTACTGGAGGGACTCAACAAGGGTTTGGCACCCAATACCATCCACAGGCAGGTGGCAGCCTTATCCACGGTACTTAACTTGTGACAATTCAACACCATTGGTTCAGCACCCGATGGCGCGGTCCTTTATCAAGGGTGCAAGTAACACTAGGCCACCCGTGGTTCATCGTTATCCCTCTTGGGAACTCCCGCAGGTCTTACAAGCCCTAACCTCGCCACCGTTTGAGCCCATCAAGACATCTTCACTGAGGTTCTTAACCACGAAGATAGCATTCCTTATAAACATCACGTTGGCCAGACGCATATCAGAACTAGCCGCTCTCGCTGTTAGAGGGGACCTATGCGTTTTCCACAATGACAGGGTGGATCCATCCTTCATACCAAAGGTAAATTCTCTGTTCCACAGATCACAAGAGGTGATTCTCCCAAATTTTTGTGCTCGCCCATCACACGCTTTGGAGCGCCAATGGCACACCTTAGACGTGCGAAGGGCATTACACCATTACCTCAAGCGGACTTCTGCCTTTCGCAAGTCGGAAGCACTTTTATTTCCTTCCAACCTTCTTCCATAGGAAAGAAGGTCTCTTCTTCAACTATAGACAGGTGGATCAAAGCATGCATTGCTAAAGCGTACCAATCACATTCCCTGTAAGTTCCAAGTCATATCACCGCTCATTCCACCCGCAGCGCTGCAACATCAGCAGAGTGGGCATCTCAGGCATCCATTGGGGATTTTTTCAAGGCGGCGACCTTGTCCTCGCCTTCCCCATTCGTGAGTCATTACAAGCTGGACAAATTTGCCTCAGCAGAAGCCTCATTTGGCCGGAGGGTGCTCCAGCAGGTGGTACCACCAAGTGGGACACAGGCCCAGGCCAGTTCCCTCGCATAGGGACAGGATAGCTTTGGTATGTCCCATTCGTGGATTCTCCATCCTCATGCTGGAGAAGGGGCCTTGTCTTACCTGAACGCCTTTTCTCAGCATGATGATGGAGAATCCACACCCACCCCTTTAGGTCCGCCAGGGCCTGTGTTAGGGGCAGGGGAACCAACACATCGGACTATCGTCAATAGCTTCGCCTTCGTCGTGTCTGGGAAGCACATGACCCAGCAGGATGTGTGGCTACTTTTTCAGACTTAGTCTAATTGGGCAGGAAGACAGTCTTAACCCATTCGTGGATTCTCCATCATTATGCTGAGAAAAGGAATTGGGCAGGAAGACAGTCTTAACCCATTCGTGGATTCTCCATCATCATGCTGAGAAAAGGCGTTCAGGTAAGACAACGCCCCTTCCATAAATGGCAACCTTTGATGCATTGATGTGATTGAACATTGGCAGGTCTATTTGTAAGAAGATTTGATTAGGTTACTAGTTGACAGGGTTTATTAGAGCGATTTGAATGGAGGCAGCCCATGTTTGCCTATTAGGCCTGTACAAATTATCAAAAGAGGGAATGACATGACTTTTAGGCACATGCATTTGGAAGCACTTGCATAAACCTGAAAAAGGATGTGATTGCTTTGAACAGTTTGAAAAGACCTACTTTATGCATATTCCTGCACATTTCTAAACACTTCTTTGGAATGATTTGTACAACCCACTTATTTATCTATATAAATTAAATAATAATCTATAACTGTCATGGTGTCAAATTCTGGAAAAAAACCCTCTGTAATTCCATTACTGTTAAATATGTAATGATGCATAAATTCCTTTTTTCACAGTTTTAAATGGGGATCCAATTTCATCAGTTGCAGCATTCTGGTTTTTTTTAAGTATATGTGATTATACAAAAGTTTTATATACTTAGGTTTCAGTTGAAAATTGGGACATTTCAAACATAGCTATGTTTGCTCTGTTGCAAGATGTTTTATTTTTGTTATCTAAAGTTTCTATTTAATTTTCTGTTTAGTATTTTGTTCATTGAAAAGATGTGGGTAATGGTTACAGAAAATATATTGGACATATCATAAATGGTTTGGTGAATGAATTAGAACAATTTTGCAACCAGTGCTACATATCTGTTGTTAATGGAACAATATTGGAATGTTGTTCCATCAACAACAGATATGTAGCACAACATTGGATGGAACAGCACAAGAATGTTGTGCAGCAGGGAAATAGGTATATACTACACCATCAGCATGTATATATTTTGCTAGATGTATTTTGGAGCTCTTTACAATTAAGCATCATACTGTGCCATCGTGATTGAACTCGATCCTGTCACAAACACAGCATTGTTGTAGAGCTCACAAACTTTGCTAGCATTGTTGAAAGTCTGTGTTGCTTGCTGAGCTGTGTGTGGCTATGGGAGCTGAATTACCCAGGAGAGGAATAGGCTAGCAATTTCTCACAATTCCTTTTTGTTCATAAAATAAACAAGCATGGCCTTTGGGCATCAAGTCCCGGCCAGTGTGCTAATATTACAGTTGGTGGGGTGGTGTAATTGGAACTGGCTTGGGCTCTGCCAGAAACCTTTTTGGGATCTTACTTGGTTGATGGTATTCTTCAACAAGCAAATGCTATGCATGGATGCATCATGACTTACTTTGACTTGGGGGAGCTGCCCGAAATACGTTTAAAGCTCCATCTGCCTTGTGAACAGCCCTAGGGAGATATGGAGATGTTACCTAGCCTGGTAACGAAACATTCGGAAACCAACCCACAACCTCAGAGAACGAACCTTCATCTTCGGATATGAATTATGTTGGATTATGCTTTTCTTTCCTAACTGCCCTTATAGACAAATGGTGATTGTATTTCTGTCAAAACTGGATCTGTTCTTACCATTACACATAATACTAATAGCACTTAGACTTATATACTGCTTCATAGTACTTTACAGTACTCTGTAAATGGTTTACAGAGTTAGCTTATTGCCCCCAACAATCTGGGTCCTCATTTTACCAACCTCATACTTAAGGATGGAAGGCTGAGTCAACCTTGAGCTGGTGAGAATGCAAAATGAACTATGCATGGAAAACTTCTCGATAGGAAAATGAGTAGTAGCGGACGAGGGAAGTACATCACTCTTTTTAACCTTTTTCAGTGGAGCTTTCTTACTTCTAGTTGTGGAAGAAAATGCTGTTGTGGGTTGAGTTTATTATTTTCCAGTGTTCTGGTTTGTGTTGTGTCATGAAGCAATATCTTCATGTTTGGAGATCTTGTGTTTGCTGATGGCTGCAATTACTCTTGTCTGATTCAAGTTTATAGCCACCCTCTTCTGGAATCAGATGGAGACAGACCATTTTGTAGAAGGGGTGATATTGTCCAGACTGTTTCCTGAAATAACAGGCAAGTATGATATATTCAAGGTGTTGCCAGATTAAAATTCTGTCGGTTGCCTCTGTACTCTGCTAAATTCGTCTGTCATTAAAAGTGCTGGGAAACATTACATGTAGTTATCAACTTGCGACTGTCACTTAGTCACCATTTGAAGTTATAACACATCTTCCCAGAGCTATTGTGTTTCCCCAAAAATAAGACCCAACTGGAAAATAAGCGCTAGCATGATTTTTTAGGATGCTTGTAATATAAGCCCCACCCCAAAAATAAGCCCCAGTTAAGATTGTCAGCTAGATGGACACATTTAGTCCCGTATTTTCCCCAAAATAAGACCTAACCGGAAAATAAGCCCTAATGCGTCTTTTGGAGCAAAAATTAATATAAGACCTGGTCTTATTTTCAGGGAAACACGGTACTTGTGAGTCAGTTTCAAAATTCTGACACACACACCCACATTCACATAATTGTATTTTGGGTACTAGGCAACTGGCCACATTTATAGCCTTTTGCAGTGTCCTGCAGTCAAGTAACTTCTATTTATGATTTTTTTTTTGCTGGAAGTTGGTATTTACTTCCCATTTCTGGCAAAAACCCATTGGTGACAATGAATTCGCGTAAGGACCTCCATTAAAAAAAAAGAGGTTAAATTGGCAGAACTTAAAACCATAATTCTGGGCTAATTTATGGTCATAAGTTGAAGACTGCCTCTGTTGTCCGTTTCAGCAGTAATGTTGGCTGCTAAATTTTGGGAAGAGTTTAAGAAATGCACAAAAGAGGTTTCAGGAGCCACAGCTAGTCCACCCTGTCCTAAGAATCTTCACACATTGTAAGCACATCAGAATAAATTCACAGTATGACTTGGCATTTTATGGCTCTGTGGGCCACATCTGGCCACATCCAGTCCAGCCCTTGGCATTGGGCAGTGTCGATGGGGTGGGGTGGAGCATCATTGGCAGCAGAGTGGCATTGGTGGGCAGGATGGTGTCAGTAGGGGCTGGGGCAGCAGTGGACAGGACATTGGCTGGCAGGCCATTGGTGTCAGTGGCCCTCCACAACATGTGGCCCCTTGAGAAAATTAATTACCCATCCCTGTAATAAAGCAGGCAGAACTGCAACGGTCCCTCTCTTCAACCAGCCGCCTGCTAACTTGCCAAGGTCCCACGTGGCGGGATGCAGCCCGGCACAGCTGGTTTCCCTCCGCCCCCCGGTCCTGACCCTCCTGACCCTCCTGGCCTTGCATGCTCTCCTTTTCCCGGGCACGGCCCACTGCAGCACCTCCTCAGCTGTTGGCTGTCCATCCAGCTCAGAGGCGGCTTCTCTGAACTGCTGGCGGTGGGCGAGGTGGGGGCTGCTTTTTGTCTTCTCCTCTGGACGGCTTTGGCAGATTACTCCCTCACCTGCCCACCCGCCCTCCTCTTTTTCACTCTCCTTCCGAGCCCTCTTCGCAGCTCTGCCCACACAGCCACCGAAGCAGCAGGTGGAGCAACGGAGCTGGAAAGCATTTCTCTGCCGTTGCGGAGCTTGATAGCTTGTCCCACCCATCACCGCCCTCGCTTCCCAAACCATTTTTTTCTAACCTTCTTTCCAGCTTTTCCGTCACTTCCTCCGTTACCGTGTGTACAGTAATTCAATCAATCAATTCCAACTTCTTGTGAAAAAAAAAGAATTGATTGAACTTTTTTTTTTTAGTCCTACAAACGTCTTTTGTTGTGGGACTGCCATGGCGGTGGAGGAAGTGACAGAAGACCGTGTCAGAGCTGGAAAGAAGGTGTCGCATGGGTCTGATCGGGGACAGGAAGGGGGGCATTTCTGCCACCCATCAACCGGTTCTCCGAACTCTAAAGAAATTAGCTACCGGTTCTACTGATAATTAGTGATGCACAGGACATGATAGAGGGGAAAAAAAAATCATTTCAGTCCTTTGATAAAAGTAACATGAGAATTCATTTCTTCACCTGCCATATATAGTGATGGTTTCCCCAGAAGGTTTTGAATTGAGGAAAAATCTTGCACAAATGAGGGTGATTTCCACAGCATAATTTGCATAGAGAGTTCCCAGTTTGCATTGATCAATTTTTTGATCAATGAGGTACTTTTTTCACATTCTTTGTAGAGATAATTACTTGAAAGGCTTAAATTAAACTTTGAAGTGCTACACTTGCATACTTTTCTATTTGTAGTTGGCATTCTTTCATTATTATTAATGAATTTATGGAATGGAAAATTTTCATCAGAAAAATGAAATGCTACAAAATTCACTGTTCCGTACAGAATACTCCCATCTCCTCTTGCTATCTGCGTGGTGTTCTCCAGCAAAATCACTTTGTGTAATAAAGAGACTCCTTGGTCTAGAAAATTGTTTCTTAACCTTATTTTAAAATGTGTGGACTTGAAACTCCACACATGCTGGCTGGGGAATTCTGGGATTTGAAGTCCACACATGTTAAAATGGTCAAGAAATGCTGGGTTAGATCATAGATCTAAAATTTATGTCATTTTCTGCATCCTGCAGTAATACTAGGTGCGTTTTGAAGTTGCCCAAAATGACTTAGAGCAGAGCTCCTCAACCTTTCCAGCTTGGTGGCCTGGAAAGAAAGGGAGGACCAGGGAAACGTGCATGTGCGGCCTGCATGTGCGCGCAAACGGGCGCTTGCATGGTGGCGCTAGTCCACGCATGCAGAAATGGGCCGAGTGCGCCCACGGCGGCTTGCTGGCACCTGCGCATATGCGCAAAACGAGAGAGAGAGATTGTTTACTGTTGGTAAACGAGACTTGACTTAAATTGAGAATCATTGTTAAAAATACGTTAGTTATATGCTATTAACTTCACTGCAGAACTCTTTAGAACTGGGTACTAAAAAGAGTTGAGAACTATTGCACTGCAGTTTTGATGAGGAAGGAGATTACCTTTGGGTTGCCCAATGAACATGGCTGATTTTAGATTTGTTATTTATTTAAATGTTTTATATACCATCTTTACAGGACAATCCTTTTCAAAGAAGCTTCATAAAATAGACATTTAAACAACATAAATGTCAGCACAATAAAGCATTAAAAGAAGAAGGCAGCCTTTGAGTCCAAACATACTAAAAAGAGAGAAATGGACAAAGCTAAGAAAGCATGCAGCATTATCAAGGTCAGCTTAATAGTTTTAAAATCCCAATAGAAGGAATTCATAGAAGATCTCAGTTGCAAGTATGAGCGAATGTTGAAAAATCTGGTTGTTTTTACTGTGTAAAATTTTTTCTATCCTGCTCTATGGAGTAGAGAGTTGGTCTCTGACAGAAGGCCACCTGAAGAGACTAGAAGCATTTGAAATGTGGATTTACAGGCGGCTGTTACGTATAAGCTGGGTTGACAAGATCAGAAGTGAGGTGATAAACCGCCTGGGAAAGCCAAGAGAAATCATCAAAACAAAAAATGAAAATTAGAATATTTCGGACATGTGATGCGACACCCAGAAAAATATGGCATACTCCATTTAATCCTGCAGGGAAAGATTGAAGGCAAACGAGGTCCAGGCAGAAGAAGAACATCGTGGCTTCAAAATCTAAGGGACTGGTTTGGACAAAATTCAGCAGCACTTTTTTGTGTGGCTGTTGATAAAAACATGATCGCCAACATCCGATAACGGATATGGCACAAGAAGAAGAAGAAGGCAAAATTCCTTCCTCTTGAGTGGTTGCAGAAAGTTGGAGAAATATCTTGTCTGGGTGGAGATGCCCTCTTGCTTAAAGAGCAGTGTGTGATCTGGGAGTCCTCCAGGATCCAACTTCGATGTTGGATAGCTTTGTAACATCTGTGTGAAATAGTCCTTTTTTAGCAGGATACTTGATTTCAGAGTCACCTGTGCTGATTTATCCATTTATTTTTATTTATCAGCTCCCTCACATAGCCGATAACTTCAAGTTAGAGTATAACGAACTGTTTGTTGAATAGTTTGAAGATAGTTTGGAAATTATATCTGATTAGTAATGCAATTTCAAAGATGGTGACTCTTGAACGTCCTATTCCTATGTAATCCCTACCTCGAAAATATTTCACCAGTTGCCCTACAAGCCCAGTTCATATTGTGTTCAATAGTGTGGAATGGCTGACTTGGCTTCATGCCCAAACTACTTATAAAATCACCTACCTCCATCAAGGGGATTTTGCTGTAGATAGATTTCACATCCATGGTTACTTCTGCTTTCTTAATAGCAGGGCCCATGTTGTGAAAGAGATTGCTAATGGAGTTGAACCCCAAAGCATTCCTCAATGCTTTGGTAACTCAATGCTGAGATTTAACAAGGCCTTTCAATTCTTTCATTTGATGTTTTAATTTTTAACACTTTAATTATTTTAAACTGTATTTTAATAATGTTTTAAGGTTTGTTTTAATTATGTTCCTCTCTTTTAATTGCATTTTAGTAATCCACTGTGAGCTGTTAGGAGTGGGCGGTATACAAAACTCTTAAATGCTGTAGCTTTTTGTAAAGTATTTGACTGTAAGGCAACTTAATCAAGCCTAAATGCCACCTCTGTGCCACCTTTCAATTCACTGCACAGTTTAGGCATTTGTTTAGCAAATGAAGATAGGATCCTACGGTTGTTTTAAATTAGGATCGGAGTATTTTGATAAAAGTCAGCCCATCTCAGTGGGAGGTTTTGCTTGATGTTTGTGAAAATTAACCGATGTTTTAATTAATATTAATTGTTAATTAATTAATTAATTGTTTTTAGATATTTATTGTATAGTTCCGTTTTTATTGCCTGTAAGCCGCCCTGAGTCCTTCGGGAGAAGGGCGGGGTATAAATTAAATAAATAAATAAATAAATAAATAAATAAATAAATAAATAAATAAATAAATAAATAAATAAATAAATAAATAAATAAATAAATAAAATGCTTTAGCAAAAAAGGAGACGTCTCCTAAGAAGAGATTTGCTTTGAGATACACTAAGTTGCTGCAAAAATTATTTTCAAAGAATAAACGTACTTCTGAACTTTAGGAACAGGATGCAGTTAGGGAAACCATTTTTCCATATATTATTTTCAGACCAAAAGCTCAGTAATATCATGTACTAGGCTGAGTTGTGTTTCAGGATCACCTTGGGATCCTCTTGTACAACTGCACCATATCATAGTTAACCTTCAGCTGCTTCCTCTTCTTCTGTTGAAAGATTGATCTTAGATAAATCCTTCTCGGATCTGATATTCTAAGAATTGGTAATGTGTTGTTTATTAAATATGTATTTATATGTTATCACACTTTGCAGACTTATTAAGTAGCAAGATTTGAGATAATTGTGTAAATGTGTCCTGTACTACGCTTACTGCTTCTAATCCAGGGACAGCTGGGATCAAGAAGCGCTCCTAAATTATGCTTCCTGGACAAGTGCAACTTTATCCCAAACAGGCCATATCATAAAATGGTTTCCTAATAAATGCATGGTTGTGTTCTGTGGCATAAGTGGAATTTGAGGAGATAAGGAGACAGCACACCAGTTGTGATTTTATTTGTGGCTTGAAAAAAAATATTTCCCCATGACTTGGAAAGGATAAGTGTGTTTCTCTTAGGACATTTAAAGTGGCCTTAAGTGTTGGATTAGCAACAAATATGACTAATTGGAATACAGTTCAAGTCTTCAAAGATAAAGGAACAAAACTTTATTTAAACTGCTATGGTTCATAGTGCTTTTAAAAAGATACTCATATTCTACGCAGAGTATTGTATAATAGAGATGAAAGACCATTTCAGAGGCTCCAGAAATGTGACAATTAATTTTGAATTAATGTAGTCATAGTTTTTATGCACTTTCATTATTCTTTGCTAAACCTAAAAGCATATTTTTGGAAGGACAGAAAAACTAAAACATGCCCACTGTTTATCAGGATTCTTAGTTAGCACTGGTGTTAATTAGTTCCTCTCCCCAGGTCAGGTATTTGTTTAGAAACATTTAACAGCTGGCTTAATTAAGAAGTGTACTTATTGTGGTGAAACAAAGAGAAAACCAAATTCTGGAAATTGGTAAGCTTAATACCTCTATACAGGTAGTCCTTAACTTATAAATCATTCAGTCCCTGTTCAAAGTTACAATGGCACTGAAAAAAGTGACTTATGACCATTTTTCACACTTACGACTGTTGCAGCATCCCCGTGGTCATGTGATCGAAATTTGGATGCATGGGAACTGGTTCATATTTATGCAGTGTTCTGGGGTCACATGATCACCTTGTGTGACCTTCTGACAAGCAAAGTCAACAGGGAAGCCAGCTTTGCTTAATAGCCACGTTAACTAACTTAACAACTGTGACAAGAAAGGTGGGGCATAACTCACTTAACAACTGCTCAGAAACTGCATACAACCGTGTCTTAAAACCCTTTTAGATGGTTCTGGGTGTTTGGAAAACAGTCCTTGACTTGCCAGACCCAAAGCAAGTATAGTAGTCAAGTTCAGAATATGTTGATAGTCATGTCCTAAGGCCTTATTGCAAAGATGGATTGCTCTAGATTATGAGGACCTATTAAAAAGTCTTTGCTTTGTGATGCTCTATTAAAAGTGTTTGGTAAGGTCCTTAAGGACCTGCAGAAGATTTGACCAAATTTGATTGAGAAGGAATGGGAAAAATAGCAATAATATTGAGCTATTTTTATTGTCAAATAAATATATATTTAAATTTAGTTCCTGTCTTGATCTCTACCCATTCCCCTGCACTCCGTTCATTGACCTGGTATAGCTCTTTACCCATAACGGGTTGTGTGGTTATGATGGAGATTGAGTGATTGACTTCCCATTTGTTCCTAAGCTGTGGTTTTTTTAGCCAGTTTTTGAACCAAGTAAAATTGAGTGTTGATGTAACATGCTAAACCCAAACCAGACGAATCACACTACTGAAGTTGTATCAGCTCAGGTTTTGTCATAAGACCAGCATGGGAGGTGTTACTCTGTTTTTGTTTATAATTGTTTGCCATCCAGAGCCATGTATATGAGATAAGAAATACATGTATTAAATAAATGAATACATCTGAAACATGGAATCTGATTTTGGTCTGGTTTTACCAGACAAGATGTGGGTGAACAAGGGCATTACATTACAGAAATGAACCACCTGATTCCTTGACTTTCATGAACCTGTTTGCAGAATTCATGCATCTCCAACCAGAGTTTTACACTGTTTTACTTTCTTGTAGATGGGAAAAGTTTATTTCTGGTTACTTACTGATCCAAAAGAAGATTTTTTTTCCCTATGGGAAAAGGGAATGGGCCCTTCTGAGGAATTTAACAGTCTGCTAGCTTTGTGGATCAGAGGTTCTTGTGTTTGAGGTGAAAGGAACAAGGATGAAAGGCTAACATTAGGATACTTAGGTCAACGAACTGCCTTCACATGAAAATTTGCATTGAACAGTTCTCTCCCCTCCCCTCCTCCTTTCCCTTCCCCATTCCCTTCCCTTTCTTTCTCCCACCTCCATCATTTCAGCTGTGTCTTTCAGACTACTGTTACAATTTCAAATATTCTCACTCCACTGTATCATTTATATTGCCTTTAATTTTCTTAAATATTTAAGGGCGAAGCAGGATTTTACACTGGGATAGCATTTCCCATGACATCCTCATGTGGTTGGTACCATCTGTTTTTTTTACTCTCAACACTTTTCTCTCAGGGTAAAGCACACACTGAGATTCCGCAGCCGTGATGATGCATTTTATAGCTGTGAGGCCTCTGCCAACAAACCACATTAAGTTTGAAGGCTTAGCTGAACACGTAGGTTTGCTTTGAAAGATTGCCTTGTGCAGCATTAAGGATGTAGTGCCAACCATATAGCAGGTCCTGTGATGCACCCTACTTGTGTTCTTAAATTAATAATCATGGATGCCAGTCAGCATCTGCTACTTCTGTTATTCCCATTTCTGGAATTAGCCCCAGTTCTGTCCCTGTAATTACCAAGCTTGGTAGGAAAAATCTGCTGTAGTTCTGGGAAAGCACTTCCACTGTTGTAGTAGGCAATAATGGCTTACACAAAAACATTTTATGTGTCTTTTCATTTTTGAGTTAAAAAAAAGATTACAGTTTGATTTTGTAACTTAAATTGTTTGTGCCAGAAGTCCACTTTGTTGCCTTATCTTGAAAAAAGCTAAGCAAGTTTGTACCTAGTTAAAATGAGAGAACACCAGGATATCCCTAGGCCAGGGGTAGGCAACCTTGGCTCTTTTATGACTTGTGGACTTCAACTCCCAGAATTCCTGAGCCAGCATGGCTGGCTCAGGAATTCTGGGAGTTGAAGTCCACGAGTCATAAAAGAGCCAAGGTTCCCTACCCCCGCCCTAGGCTATAGACTTGATTTGGGAATGAAAAAAGCTTCCTGAAAAGAGGCAATGGTAAAACACTTCAATGCTTTCCTAAGAAAGCAGCACAGCCATTGAATTAAACTCCCCAATAGGATGGCTTGAATTTCGGGCTGTGTATTTTTCATGTTTGTTTGCCCTGAAATGGTTAAAATTGCCATCGGTTTCCTGAAGTTGCAGCCCGAGAAAGCTCTCCGAGTCATAAAAAAAGAGACTTGGGCTGCATGTGCCCTTAGGAAGCAGAGTTTACCTCTGATATTAAAATTTGGGCAAGTTCTATTTTTGGAAGAAAGTCGGAAACCTTAAGCATTCTGATACTTCCCTCCCCATACCTTGCATAAAGATAAATGTTTCCCTTGTTCAGCCGACTCTGAATTTAGGGGGTGGTGCTCATATTTGTATCTTAGCTGAGGGAACCAGCATAGTCCGAAGACATTTCTGTGGTCATGTGGCCCACATGATTATACTCCGAGATGCACAGAACTCTGTTACCTTCCCGCCAAAATGGCACCTATTTATCTACTGACATTTGCATGCTTTCAAATGATTAGGTGGGCAGGAGCTAAGGCGAGGATGGGAGCTCACCCCGTAGTGCAGCGCTCAGGTCTTGAACCTGGGCTGTCAGCTTTCCAGCTCTTCTTGCATAGGAAGATATTTTCAAGTCCATTTTGCTGTGGCATTCAATGTTTCCCCGTTTGTCAAATGATACCCAGAAAGTAGATTGAAACAGGCACATCTATAAATTGGAATATGGTTATTACAGTTATGATTCTCGTATCTGTTTCTGACTTTTGGCTCCATTCTCTTAATTGTGGATTGTTTGAATGACTCCAGGTGTTTGAGATACTTGGAATCCAGTACTAGAAATTGATAACCTGCAAGATGGTTAATACGCCCAACTCATCCTAATTTTTTCTTATTCAATCATACCAAGTGCCTTGCAGCTTTTTCAACTCTGACTTAAATAATAGTTACCTAGGCTCCTGGAGATGGTTGTAGACAGAGCCCAAACAAACAAAGAAAAAAACAAAGTCCAGTTGCCTTTTGGAAAAAAAATAAGAAAAAAAACCCACTTTTGGGACAATCATCACCTTGATCACTGAGAATCTCCAATTGCCCCACACAATTGAAACCAAAGCTTTCTTGACAGATGGCTATCCAACATCTGTTTGAAGACATCTAGCCAATCCCTCTCTAGTTTCAATCCAACCTTGGGTCTTTTTGCCCTTTAAACTGAAGGCTCTCTGATAAAAATACACCTGAAAGTAAGAAAAGACAGATAAAATGAAACTCAAAAAGAGAAGGGGAGGTTAGGCATGGGGGAGGAGAGATACTAAAATTGTAGGAAGTGTGAGACCATATTAATCAAAATAAAACTGTTACAGTGGTTTGAAATTTAACACGTAAACTTCCTTTTCTAACAATATTATTTCCAGTTCTGTTTCTTGACAGCTGTGGCTCAGTGAAGTGTTTAAAAAATGATAGTGGGACATTTTTCTTGAGAACAGTAATTTGCAATAGTTTTCCTCAACCTGAGCATAGTCTTCTGAGAATCTATGCATCAACTCCAAACTCAGCAAGGAAACTCAGCTTGGAAATTCTGAGAGTTTAAGTCCACGTACCTAAAGAATAATCCAGATGGAGAAAGCTAGCTTAAAACTTGAGTAATGAGTGGTATTTTACTAATTCATTCCTCCAAATATGTTTGCCTGCTTTTCTCTATTTTGGCTGTTGAAAATATTCTTAATCCTATATAGAACACCGTCAGTTCATAAATAACTGTATAAAGGATGCATATTTTGTTACATTTATTCTTTGAGAAGATAAGGAAAGTTTGATGTGATTCAGCCATTTTTTTTGGCAGAAATACATGTAAGTGTGTACACGTGCATGTGTAGAGTTTAAAGAGAAGCAAGAACTAATTGGAACTGGTGAGTTGTTGGAGTATAGTCAAGTTAAGTAAGGCATTTGTATGCATTTGCCTGTTTCGACTATACAGATCATTAATGAATGTGTTGAAGATTGCCGCTTCTATTACAGATATCTAGGAACCCTGATGCTTTTACCACTCTCTAGTGCTTTGAGGCACAGTAGAGCTTAAATCTGAACCCATTATTATGTAGTTTTAGGTTGGCAGTATCATGGACAAGCAGTCCAGGTCTCTTGTCTCCCACTTTCCATTCACACCAACAAGATTTTAGAGTTTTTTGTTTTTTTTTAAAGAAATGGCTTATGCTGTTTCCAGTATTTGGTGATCTGTAAAATATCTGGTTAGAGGTAATAATTGGGAGTGCAGACCTTTTTCAGAATTATTTTCCTATCCCTGTATGCTGCCAAAGATCTGATACTTGTTTATTATAATACTATATATGCAGGTACAGAGAAACAAGGCCTTTGTGTTCAGGAAAGCTTCCAATTTTACACGTACAGGTAGTCCTCGGCTTACGATCACAAGTGAGTGCAAAATTTCTGTTGCTAAGCAAGACAGTTAAGTGAGTTTTGCCCCATTTTATGACCTTTCTTGCCACAGTTGTTAAGTGAATCACTGCAGTTTTTACCTTAGTAACACAGTTGTTAAGTGAATCTGGACTTTGCTTGTCAGAAGGCCACAAAAGCTGATTGCATAATCCTGGGACACTGCAAGTGTCATAAATGCATGCCGGTTGCTAACTGTCTGAATTCTGATGAGGTGACCATGGGGGTGCTGCAACAGTCGTAAATGTGAAATATGGTCATAAATCATTTTGTTTTACCCGTGGCATTGTAACTTTGAGCGGTCACTAAATGAAAAGTTGCAAATCAAGAGATTATCTGTATTACACGTTTAGAATCCTTAATATTCTTTCTTTTCTTTGTGGGATATTGTCTATGACTTTACAGTTGGTTTTCTGACTGTTAAATGGGGAAGTCCTTGGAGAGGGCCAGTGATGTTAAGATATCTTGCTGAAAATTATTTGAAAACGTAGTGCTGATATGGGAATATCTGAACCAACTGGTTGAATTCACTGCTGCTTGATAGAGGCTGCTGTATCATAATACCCATAAATGAATATAATATGAAGTTATCGATGGCACAGAGCAGTGATGGCGAACCTTTTAGAGACCCAGTGCCCAAATTGCAACCCAAAACCCACTTATTTATCACCGGGTGCTGAGTGGGCGTGGCTGTGGTGGTCATGGCAGGCTGGGTGGGCAGGCCAGGGTGGTGGGGGCCAGTCCCTTGCCATCTCCGGGCCATGGCATGCGTGCCCACAGAGAGGGCTCTGAGTGCCGCCTCTGGCATGCGTGCCATAGGTTCGCCACCACTGGCAAAGAGTAAAATACCTTAGAAATGGAAAGAATGGAATAAGAAAGATTGCCAAAGCCTAAAACTGTTCAGTTTTGGATTCACTTACAAAATGCTTAGGAGTATGTAGGAATGTAAGCATAATACTTAACTGCAACTTTTTAAAGCAGCTGTTTTTTTTGGTAGGGAAGATTTGCCACATGTCCAAGCCCCCCCCCCCCCAAAGCTATTTGTGTTTTTTGTTCACAGAATTTATTTGTTAAATTTATCTTGCAGTGGGGCTACTCACCAGCAAGCATAATGTCTGGTATTTTCAAAGTTTGCTGCCAAAATTTTCTGGGGGATATTAAATCAGAGAACAGTGTTTTCAGCCCTATGTGTAAGTTTTCAACGCTTGGTTTTACTTGTGTGAATTCTCTCTATCAATTCGGAAAAGATTCCTAAGGCAAACCATATTAAATACATTATCTTTAAAACTGATCTAAAATTCCGAGGGTCATTCATTTGTATGATTTGATCATTACTATCTTTTTTGAAGTAGTAATCTAATACGTATTTGTTTACCAAATTAGCTTGCTACTGCAATCACAAGACTCTTGGCAACTAATGAGGTATAAAAATACAGTTAATATAAAATCTAAAGAAAGTGAGTGAAACCTGGCCTCAGAAGCTTTGTCTTTAGCCTGTTTTGGAATGACAGACTATTGGAGGCAAATTGATCTCTAGTGGACGGTCATTACAGAGGACCAGAAACATCTCCAACAACAGCCTCTGAGTTTGCTTCCCCCAGTGCCCTTCTCNCCCTTCTCTCTCGATAGACAAATTACTCATGCCATCCAGGTGATAAGTCAACAAGATGGCCTTACCCAAAAGGTAATTTGCCTTCTGGAAAAGGTCCACTGGATGATTTGCCGATGAAATAAGAAAGGAGAAGTAAGATAGTCCTCAGTTAGTGATCATTTGCTCAATGACTGTTTGAAATTATGGCCCTGAACAAGGAGACTTACAGCTGATCTTCCAAGTTGTATAGCTGTTGCAGCGTCCCTGCAGTCATATGATTGTGACTTGAGTGCTTGGTAACTAGCTTGTAGTCATGATGGTTGCAGTGTCCCATGGTCAAATTATCATCATTTAGGCCTTCACTCTTGACTTCCATAGGGAAACTATAAAAGATTGCAAATTGTTGACCATATGGCATCATGCTTAGTGACTACAACTGGAATTGCCATTTGTAAGTTGGTGTGATGTGATGTGACATTTTATGACCTATTGCTTAAAGAGGGAGGTTTTAATTCCAATTACCAGCTACCTGTACTTATATTTCATCTTTGTTACTACAGAATAGGCCTGAGTTTGGCCATGTGTTTGTGCTCCGTCAAATCAGATTCATAGAATTGTTCACTATAGTGCAATTATTTAGTGAAATATAATAATGCAACATAATATAATATGGCCAAGTAAATGTATGGGAAACTCTCTTAATGATAAAGATACAAACATTATGTTGAATTATGCTCCAAAAAAGTAGAATTTCATTGTTTAAAGGAACTTTGGTTATATAGGGCATGGGAAATTGGTAACAGAATTATTTTGAGAAATTGGACAATCACTGTTATTCCAGACATTAAGGATTAGATTCAATACATGTGCAACTTATCCATTTTTGGAAAGACAGTTTTTTAAAACCAAAAAAAAAAAGGATGCAATATGTTTCCCTTTGGCACAGATGTCATGAAATTCTACAATAATTGAGGTGTTTTTTTTAATTAGAAAATTTTGTATTCTGTTTAATAAGTGATAGACAGATGATATGTCTCAGTGGTTCATACTCCTTTGTTTTGTTTACCATTGTTATTAATTAGATTTTTCTGTTTTTTATTTTATTGTACAGGTTTTGTGTTTTCTGTTCCTTGTCTACTTCTTTGTAGTTCTGCAATTTCTAAAGAACTTTTCATCAAAGAAATACAACTCCTTGAACATATACTTATATACTGGTCCCAGAGTGTTTACAGCACTCTTTGGATGGTTTGCGATGTTGAAGTATTAATTACATATTGCCCCCAACAATCCTCATTTTACCGACCTCGGAAGGATAGAAGGCTGAGTCAACTATCAGGATTGAACTCCAGGCTGTTTGCCTGCAATACTCTATTCTAATTACTGCGCTACCAAGGTTCTTTGCACTTGTGAGATTCATGCAGTGGAAGGACTTTTCCTATTTTTAAAGTAGAATGTGCAACAATTGAGAATTTGGGATCTTCTGCTTGTATGAACACTTCCTGGAGATATGAATTTCTTTGAATTGAGGCGTACAGTGTTTGAGGACATAGGTTTGCAGGAACCATACCTGGTACCAGTTAATTCTGGGATTCAGGTGAAAAAATCCCAATGGGGCAAGTAAGGAAAGGTTGGTGCATGTAGCCCCCAGTCTCCCTTCCTCCAAAGCTGCCAGAACAGAGCGCCACACCAACCCACCCATCCCATGACCTTCCCGACCCTAAGCTACCTGTTAGGTAACAGGCATGTTTTTATTGAAATACTATACATGCGTAGTGTCCAATCATGTATATCATAATTATGGAGTGTTCTTTATAATAATTTCTTAAAAACTTCCAGTGTTGGAGCATTCACCGCTTCTGGACGCAGGTTGTTCCATTGGTTAATTGTTCTAACTGTCAGGAAGTTTCTCCTTAGTTCTAGGTTGCTTCTCTCCTTGATTAGTTTCCATCCATTGCTTCTTGTCCTGCCCTCAAGCGCTTTGGAGAATAGCTTGACTCCCTCTTCTTTGTGGCAGTCCTTGAGATATTGGAACACTGCTATCATGTCCCCCCTCGTCCTTCTCTTCGTTAAACTGCAAAAGTGAAGCAAAAAAGCTTTACTTTTGTTTTGTGCATATGGTCACAATCTGTGATATCTTCTTGATTTTTTTTTTTAAGGAAACAACAGAGAAAATTTACTGACTACTAGACCATCAGGCACTGCCTCCAATTATTGCTTTACCTTGGTGTTGTGGAAGATACCAAGGAAGTCTTCTAAAATGGATTGGAGCCCTTTCAGTGTGTTGAAATATAAATCCCGAAGTATGTCATGGCAGTTGGTGAGGATATAATCAAAGACATCTAGTTCAGTGGTTCTCAACCGGTCGTAAGTCGAGGACTAAACCGGTCATAAGTCGAGGACTAAACCAGTCGTAAGTCGAGGACTACCCAACCGGTCGTAAGTCTAGGACTTTCCCTGCCCGGGAGCGCTGCGCATGCGTGGTTCCGTCCCCTGTGCCGGCCGAGGTGTAGCTGGCAAGCGGCAGAGACGGAGCAGGCCGACCACCAGCTGGCCCAGCCCAAGGGAGGTAAGGCACCCGCTGGAAAAGGGGAAAAAAAATAGACAAAAAAAATGGACAAAAAGAAAGGCGGACAGCCTTGCTTGGCGACCCCCATGAAATGGTCGATCGACCCCAAATGGGGTCCCGACCCACAGGTTGAGAACCACTGATCTAGTTGGTGAACAGTTGGAATATATTCTTAGTTCATGTGAGATGCAGGATATGCTGCTGAATTCTCCTTTGGGTATCAAGTGAATGGAGAATATATTCCAGAACATAGGAACAGTCCTGTAAACCTGTTAAGAAGGAAAGGGAGAACAGGCATGGGAAAGATGGCAAGCCAGTGGGATGTGCCAGACTGGGACTGGGACTGGGGAAAGGGAGAATGAGGAAGATGATAGGAAGATTTGGTGGTGGGAAAGGATATAAGCATGATCAACTCATAATAAGCTTCCCCTTCTTGGAGGAAAGGATTATTTTATTTGAAACAGGAAACATCCATAATTCTGATAAACTATGACTGGCCTGAAACACCAGAGCATAATTCTCAAAAAGTGGTGGTTTGTTCCATGTACACATGTTTCTTTTCTGTGCACTCTTTGACACCAGGTGGAAAACAGTCACCTCTTCGGAGAGAGGTCCTGTCTGTAGAACTTCTCAGATCCAATTCCTTGGTATTTCTAGTTGTCAGTGTAGGGAAGACCTTCCATTTCTTCAGTTCCTGGTGTTTATGCTCTTGGATTTTCTTTTTCGGATATCCGTGGTGGGTGGAAGGAAAGGAAAATGATAGGGTAGATGTAAGCTGTTATGGGAAGATGTGGGCAGCATGCATCAGGTTTGCTTCTTCCTTTCTCCCATTAGCCACTGCTGGTACTAGTATCCTTGGGTTTTCCCGGCTTGTTCTCCTTCCTACCTCAAAAAATTCTGTGCAAAATAGCTTTTTTTCATGCAAGGACCAAGAGATGTGAAACATGTATTGTTACTGAGGCATAGAGCAGTGATGGCGAACCTTTTAGAGACCGAGTGCCCAAACTGCAACCCAAAACCCACTTATGCATCGTCGGGTGCCGGGTGGGTGTGGCCCATTGGCTGGGTGTGGCCCATTGGCTGGGTGTAGCCCATTGGGTGGGTGTGGCCCATTGGCTGGGCGTGGCCCATTGGCTGGGCGTGGCTACGGTGGTAACGGCAGACTGGGTGGGACTAAAAAGTTCAATCAATTCCAACTTTGCAAGATCTTTTTTTTCCCTATGAGAAGTTGAAATTGACTGATTGATTGAATCTTTTTTTTTGTACACGGCGGCGGAGGCCTAAAGCAAAAAGGTTTTATAAAACCCAGCTGAAGGCCTAGGACTGGGGCGACGGCACGTGTGCCCACAGAGAGGGCTCTGAGTGCCGCCTCTGGCACCCGTGCCATAGGTTCGCCACCACTGGCATAGAGTATCCAAATCAGCTGAGAATGGTTTGTACATTCCTTTCTTGATGTAAAAAGGTAAGTAGTGAAAAAAATGAACTAAGAATTCTAAAGCAAGAATTAGCAAACCAGACACAAAAATGTAAACAAATATTAGATAATAGATGTTATGGGTGTTTCAGAGTAGATGTAATTAGTATTTTTGAGGGTGATGTCCTGGGTTTCCAGAAAAGAAGGTGAGTAGAGTCTACTACTACTATTATTACTGCTACTATTAGTACTAAGAAACTGTGGGCCACCTGGTTAACTGCTGTGAGAAAATTGCATAGACCGACTACAAACAATGGCACAACAAAGTAGCAACAATGGTGCATTGGAAGATCTGCAAAAAATATCATTTGCCTCCAAGCAAGAACTGGTGGGACCATAAAATGGAGACGGTCATAGGAAACAAAGAAGCTAAAATGCTCTGGGACTTTAGAATTCAAGAAAACAGGCAACTTGTTTATAGTATGCCTCATGTAACATTGGAAAGAAGAATGTCTGGTTCATTGAAGTTGCTTATACCAAGTGATACTAGGATTGAGAAAAAAAATATGGATAATTTGTAAAATTTTATTTATTTATTTATTTATTTATTTATTTATACATAGACTTATATGCCGCCCTTCTCCCCACGGGACTCAGGGCGGCTCACAGCATATTAAAACAACATAGCACATTTCCCCAATAAAAGCCAATTAAAACCAAATATTTGTAGCTGTGTCTCTTATTAAAAATCATTAAAAAATTATCCCTATTTAAAATTCACCCTAGGTCAGTCCCGCTTGCTGAAAAAGCCATGTCTTGAGGGCGCGGCGGAAGGTTAGGAGATCCGGAATCGTCCGGATCTCGGGGGGTAGCTCGTTCCAGAGGGTGGGGGCACCCACAGAGAAGGCCCTCCCCCTGGGGGTCGCCAGCCGACATTGCTTGGCCGACGGCACCCTGAGGAGGCCCGCTCTGTGGGAGCGTACCGGTCTGTGGGAGGGAGTCTGTGGCAGAAGGCGGTCTCGGAGGTATCCAGGTCCTATGCCATGGAGCGCTTTAAAGGTGGTAACTAACATACCTGGAATTGCAGATTGAAGTTAAACACTGAGGGAAAAATAAATATACTGTTATACCAATTGTGATTGGAGCCCTGGGAGTGACAGCTAAAGGATTTCCTTGATATTTGAAAATTTTGAATTTATCGGACCTGAACCATCTTTATTTTTATAAAAAACCCATCCTGCTTGGAATTCCCTATATCTTTAGGTGCTCCCTTAGTAATTCTTAGGTTCTTGGTTAGGACTAAATTAAATTCTAACAGTTACAGACTGTGAATCTTAACAGCAAATTACTCATAATAATAGTAATAATGGCAATTTAGGGAAGAAGTAAACCTTGATTTTTATCTCCCCCCTCATTATTTGTCAAGCCCAGATATTTAAACTTCAGTGAGAATTAAAGAGTGTGCTCCATTTTTGCAGCCTTGCAAATTGATCAGCAAAGCATAGAAAATGTTTGTTGTCATTGTGTATGAGGAACTCCGTTTTGAGCCTCAGACTGAACTACTCCACCTATTTCCTTTTGAGGTTTTACTGCAATAAATGTTAGTGAAATAACAGATGTAGAGAATTCACAATACGATGAAGTCCATTATCTGATAATACTGTACCTGCTGTGTATGTATCCCTTTTACCTTCTAGGAAACACAGATTTTAATTTAGTTAACAATATTCTTGTCTTAAACTGTCCTGCCTTCTTTTTAAATAAGTAGGGTAACATGAGATTTTCAGTATATAACTATTATTTTTAAAACCTATAATTTGAACTCTATGTAACACAAGCTGGAAAGACTTGGCATGTCTTATAGGAGCCTTTTCTGCATAGTTTACTAACAATTGAGAACAGTTACTTTTGTAAATTTGCAAAACTGCTGTCTAGTTGACCCTTTGGAGAAGACCCAAACAACCAGGAAAACCTACCAGTGTATAATTAATTCTAGGCAAATGGGAATCAGATTGTGAATAATGCTCAGAGACCATCTGCCCATATCTTAATTTTTACTGTACTATCATAGCTTGTAACTCTAAATCTATTAGGAAAAATGAGAAAGTCAAAATGCAACTTTTTGAAAATCTATGGGCAAACTTTCTGCAGTGTAATTGTAATTCTAATCTTGTGAATGGGAATGCAGTGTTGAGAAGAGGTAGCTGATATTGGATTGATGTAACTAAACATGAGTATTATGGGCAATTGTTTTGGCTCTACTAGTAAACTGGATGATCTGAACACAGCTGCTCTCCTTTATGTGTTCAGGAGCAATATTCAATCAAATTTCCTGATCGTGTGGAGAGTAGTTGCATATGCATTGGGTTTTCATTTGGGAAAAGTAAAATAGGGAGATCAGCTAATATTATTTGACATCCTTATTTCTGGGGAATTAAACTCCTCAGTAATATTTGGTGGAAAGCCTGCTTTTATGCACCAGCCATTTCATGCATAATAACTGGAAATGGCTGAGTAAACAGCATGCTCACTTCTGAAGCCAGGTTAACAAAGCACAGTCTCTGGTTGGTACAAAGGGTGCATCCAACTAGTAAAGCCACATATTGTGATGTAAAGTGGCCATTCGCTCAGCAGTGACTGGTTTTCTGTTTATGTTAGAACACAAAAGTACCAACCACATTTTAGCCTAATCTAGCAGAATGCACAAACTCAGTCTTTTTTTGTCACATTGGGAAATCACTCCTGCAAATAAATCTTGTAAATAGATGAAAATTCCTGTTTGCTTCCCCTTTATATATATATATTTTAAAATTAAAATATATTGCGTATTTCTAAATGTAACGTGACTGTATTAAATTTGATTTTCTCCAAAATCTTTCATGTAGTGTGAGGTACATAATTTGCTGAGTTAGGAGCGGTGATCCTTGATATTTAGAGAATGCACATGCAATAATCGTACTCTTGATTACGTTATTCTGAAGCACATGATTTTTTTTTCCCCTGCAAAGGCAAACTGGGATATGCAGCTCTGCATGTGTCTGTGTTCCAGATGTAGGAATTCTTGTACCATACAGTGTAATTTAGATAGCATACTTAGGGTTTTAAACTTAATTATGTAATTTAACAATGCTGATTTTGTTTGCTCCTGCAGAATAACATCTGTATAATTTGTTTGTATGTTGATGTGTCTCTAGTTTAGCTGACGTAATGATGTAATGGTTGGTGGAACGGCTAAAGCAGTGTTGTTTTATAAACTATCCTTACAGTTCTGACAAATAATAATTTTGTTGAACTTGAAAACAGCTTTTGAGTTTCTTGAGAAAGAGAATCAAACACCAGTAACTATTATTTCAGGATATACTCCAAGCAATTATTTCTCTGTTTTGTTTTCATTTTTTAAAAGACATATCTATTCTTCATTTGTAAATGAACAAGCATAACACAATAGTGTGAAACTCGTTCATTATTCATGTCTTTTCTGAGTTAAGAATTTGAAATTAATTTCTAAAATAGCCTACCTTTTGATTAAGAGGGAAAGGGATATTCATTGAATATAAAACAGTACTCATTATAATTAATTTTAAACTATTAAAAGATTATCTAGTGCATATGCTTGTCTTGAAATTGACAACTTATTTACCTCATTTAGGTTTTGGTTTAATTTAATTTGATTTATATCTTGCTTAATGTAGAAGACATTAAAACAGGCATACAAACTTAGAAGAAATACAAGAAGTTAGAAGAAAAACATGAAAGCCCTCTAGACTGAACCAAAAAAGGGATTGTGAGGTTGCGGATGAGAATAGTCAAAGGAATTTTAAAAATAAATAGTGTCATTAAAGCAAGATACAAGAGATTAAAAGCCTAAGAACTGTTTTTAAATGACTAGTTGTAAAAATATCATGAAGATAGGCATCATACAAATATTCCTGGGAACAAATCTCTGAAGAGTGACATCACCATTGAGGAGGGAGGCCTTTTCTCTGAAGTTGTTATCTGCACCTCTAATAGAAGAAAGCCTGCTAAAGTGCATTTGTAAATCAAAATGAGATTATGGGGGCTTCTGCAAAAAGTTTTTTTTGAAGAAAAAAAAAAGATGCAGCTGCTTTATTGAATAGAGAGGGGCTGTGCTTACTTATGATCCAAAGCACTTATTAATCATTGTGTGCAGAACTTTAGTAGCTAAGTGTAGCACTGTCCCTGCTTGTCTATTCCTTCCAACCAAATGTAAAATGGCTTTGTGCTTTACTTTGCTTAGCGTTAGCAGCAAGTGTGAATTGTAGCTAATGGTTGTTTTTGTTCTGACAGACAAGTTCCATAAGCCAGGAATTGTCCTTAGGAGAAGTTTCCTAGAAAATACCTGATGCTAAACACAGGGGAGATGTCACACTTTGATCAGCGGTATTCCCTGCCTGGAATAGCCAATCAGAAACATTTAAGCAGTGTGCATTGCATTGGTATACCTATCCCTTTGTAATACTGACTGCATGTGAATGCAGCTATAATGTCAGGCCTTCTCGCCTTGGAATGGGACAGCTCGCTGCAGCCAAATCACCATGGCCAAGTTTCCATGGCCAACTTGCCATGGCCAACACGCTATCGAACAACTCGCTGCGGGACAATTCAACAATTTAATTTTTTAAAATAATTTAAAAAATATTTTAATTTTTGTCATTCACATTTTATTTTGTTCTTCCTTTGGCATCCTTTCTTAAATGATTCTATTTGACTACTTCTTCAATATTAGTGTAACTCTTTCCCCATGGCGAGTTGACTGTGGCGAGTTGTCCTTTCTGCGTCTACCTGTTTTCTGATTTAGTACAAAGAAGGTAGTAGACTTGCTCTGTGCTCAGTCCTGCCTTTTTGCTTGGCCTTCAGCTTTCACTTATTGAACATGTGGGCAGAAGCGTATCCACTGATTATTGTAATAAATGTAACGGGCACTGATGGCTATAAACAGAATAATTTCAGCTGCTTTGGTCACTTGTAAATCATCTTCTTGTCCCCAGCCTGAATGCTGCAGCTGTTAACTTAGGTTTCTCTGTAACAGATTTAATGAGGCACTTCCTTTTGTTCTAACAGATAAGAGTTTATTTCGCAACTAAGAAGTTAGCTTCACAGTGTTTGTGGCTCTGCAGCGTTGACCACAACTTCCTTGCATCTCTTCAAATGCTATGTAACTTGGGCATGCATTTCCTAGGGTATATGTGTGTCTCCAATGAAAGTTTCTGCTACGTTTGTTGTGTTTGCACTACATCCACTGCCGATACAAGAAAGGCCTTAAATTTGAATATCATATTTAGCATACTGCATTTCTTTCTTTTTTGTTTAGTCACTTTGCTTTTGGAAAAACAGCCAGAAGTGTTTAACAATAAAACAGTGGCGAACCTGTGAGCCTCCAGAGCAGGGGTGGGCAACTCTAGCCCCTTTATGACTTGTGGACTACAACTCCCAGAATTCCTGAGCCAGCCATGCTCAGGAATTCTACGAGTTGAAGTCCACAGGTTGGACAGGAACCATAGATGCCCACCCCTGCTCCAAAGGCTGCTGAAGTAGCTGCTCAATATCATTCCCCATTTGGAGTGCAAGCTGGGATTATTGGGAGTTATACTTCAGCAATATCAAGAGACATGGATTCCACTTGTAGCATTTTAAAGAGAGGCCATAATCAAATTCTATTTCAGTGTGTAGTGAAATAAACATATAGTTCCTACTTTCCACATATGTAATTAGATTGCTGTCCTTACAATGGTAATGTACTGAAAGGTTACATATAAATATAGTCAATAAATGAAATAAGGATAGCTAGGGGAGAAAATGTATTTGATCTCACACAGATTTATTCACTCTTGACTCTAATAAAGTTGGTTAGCAATAAGGCAGTCTAGTTTTGTATTCGTTGTATGACAGGATAGAATGAAAGCTTATTGGGTGACTTTGAAGAAGTCATACTCATTCCAACTTACGTGACAGACTTGTTATTCTGGAGAAAAAATATAGGAGTAACCAATATCTATAACAACTTGAACTTCTATAGAAAATGAGATGAAGCTAATGAAATTAACATTTTAACTGATGTTACAGCTAGCATGCAAAGTAGAAATAATGAGCATGAAATATCTGGACAGATATTTTAAGTTATTCACTGCTGGTGTCACAACCGTATGGTCCATAAATAGTGATCACTTCTGCCCATCCTGATTTTGGTCATTTGAGGCTATCATGTAATGTTTTTTTCTTGATGAAGTATAGAAGGCATAGATTAGGTCACCAATTTTAGTTGTCTGCAACTTTTCCTGCTAATAGTACGGACAATGTGGACAGCTTACCCTAAAAGGGATTTGGATGGTGAATATATGTGTTTTATGTTGACTGAGATAATTTTGGCAAGAATGACGCGAACCAGGTAGAAGTCTAAGCAGTCCTTTGTAGGAAGCTGTATAGTGTAATGTGTGAATTCAGCCACTGGTTTGCAAGCCAAAGTTTATGACTTGATGTGAAAACTGATCGCAGCCCAGTCCTTTTTTTTTCTTTTTCTAATCTTCCTTCCTCTGTCTTTTGCCTGATTGATGAAGCTGACACTTCAGTGGCTCAGCCTCCTACTGAAACTGGTGAATTGGGGATTTGATTCTTATTATCATTTCATAAAACAGTTTTTTTGTAAAACTTCTTTCTATGGCTTCTTAATTTTCTGCAATAAATCTGCTTCCTTAATCTTACTTGGAATAGGGAGCCAGGACTTGTAGCAAGAACAAAGCCTTGACATTTGGTGTGTTGAGCTGATTTTGGTTGGACAATGATGGAGAAGTTTACTTATTTCATACATATAAGTAGAGAAAATTGCATAGGAAAATTGGAAGGGAAACTGTGTTGTTGCATTAGAACTAGAAGCAACCTAGAAGTAAAAAGAAATTTCCTGACGTTAGAACAATTAATTAGTGGAACAACTTGACTCTAGAAGTTGTGAATGCTCCAACACTGGAGGTTTTTAAGAAGAGATTGGACAATCATTTGTCTGAAATATTATAGGGTTTCCTGCCTCAGCAGGGGTTGGATTAGAAGACTTCCAAGGTCACTTCCAACTCTGCTATTCCATGAAAGTATTTTTAGAAAGTTATATCCAACCTTATTCTTGCATGAGAATATATCCTAGAGAGGAAGATGAGGATAACCGTTCTTCATATGTTTTAGCTTTCAGTCCTATATACATCTTTGTTGCTCTTCTCTGCACTTTTTCTAGAGTTTCAACCTCTTTTTTATATCATGGCGACCAAAACTGGATGCAATATGCCAAGTGTGGTCTTACCAAGACATTATAAAGTGGTACTAACATTTCATTGACCAGAAAGAATCATGATTTTAGTCTCAAAATGTAGCAAAACAGATTAAGGACAGATTAGAACAAGGAAAGCAATTGGATATTGACCAATTTACTGGAATATGACCAAACAATTGATTTCAGTGTTGGAAGCATGCAGATTAAATGAGCCAAGACCAAAATGGAAATATGCCACTTACCTATTAAATGGTAGGACTGTCTCTCCTAATCATGTATATATAAGAATCAAGCAAATATTTTTTGTTAAATATGATACGTTTGGTTAAAAGTGGTGGTGTAAAGCTAATGTTCTTGAAAGCCTATGGGCCAGGCCTGCCCTGGTTGGAGGTTTACAGTTTTAGGGACAAGAATGAATTTTTTTTCTAAGGTCTCCCACAAAACTTCTGGTTTGGAAGTGGTTAGAGGAATGGCCTTGAGAGATAGGAGGAAGAACTGCTAGTAAAACAATAGTCAGATAAAAGTAATCTGAGGCTAAAACTGAGAAAACCTGAAAAAACTGTCAAATGAGACCCTTCCCAGTTATCCAAAGATAAGGTGTGTGTGTGTGTGTGTGTGTGTGTGTGTGTGTGTGTAGAGAAACATTTTTAGACTTGCAAGATTCTGTATTATACCTTGGTAAGAAAAGCAGCATAGGCCTGCATGACTTTAGTTTCCTACTCTGGTCTGCCTCATAGGGCTGAGAGGTTTACTCAGAAATTGAAGATTTTTTATTATCCCGATACTGAGGTAACCAGGTGTCTTAAATTTTCTGGCATAATTTTTTTTCATGTTTGCCCTCCAAATTTAAATTGCTGCCTTTAATCTGTCTCAAATTTGGAATGCTCTGTTTGATTATCCTGGAAGTGTCATGAACTTGAAACTGCTCTATTCTCAACTCAAGATCTGCTGCTTTGAGCTGCAGTCGTTCCCAAATTGAACGAATCAGTTAATTTTTATTTAAAAATATTTTGGATACTATAGATATTCTGGTGATAGCCAACACATTTGAACACTAAATTTCACAAGGTTGGGTTTTATAACAATCATTTTAGATTTTTGCTTGTTTGTACATTTCAATACAGGTAGTCCTCATGTTACAACCACAACTGAGCCCAACATTTCTGCTGCTAAGTGAGACTGTTATTAAGTGAGTTTTGCCCCATTTTACAATCTTTCTTGCCACAGTTGTTAGTAACACAATTAAGTGAATCTGGTTTTCCCATTGACTTTGCTTGTCAGAAGGTTTTCAAAGGTGATCACATGACCCAGGGACACTGGAACCGTCATAAATATGAGTTGATAAGCATCTGAATTTTGATCACATGTCCATGGGGATGCTGCAAGTGTCATAAGTGTGAAAAGCGGTCATAAGTCAATTTTTTCAGTGCTGTTATAACTTTGAACGGTCACTAAATGAACTGGTGTAAGTCAAGTACTATCTATCGTTCAGTACTTCATGGGTCCCAGTCTTCAATTCTATTTTGCTCTCTTTTTTTCTCTTTCTTTTCATTCCCCCAATTTTTTTCTGTCTTCCTTTCCTGCCACCTTATTATAATCTTATTTAGAATGTTGTTGATAAGGTCTTATTTATGCCTTGCAATTTTAACTTGAAAATCAATAGGCTAGATGACCTTTGTATCTGTTGTCCTTTCTACCTTTGTAGTTCAAATTTTGTTTACATTGACTGAATAAAACATTTGCATGCAAAACACATCCCACAAATGCTAAGATGCGATCCTTGGTTTGCCCTAGTATTGACTAAAATGAAGTCTCTTGTTTCTTTAATGATACAAGAAACATAGAATGATTGGAGCAAATTACTGTTATTGAATCAACATTTTCCATTTGGTAAATCTAACATAATAGCCTCACAGCACAAACATGGCTTCTAAATAGTTTTCTTCTTTGTTAGGTTTAACAGCAGGAATTTGTTAATTTGAGGATGAGGGAAGGTTTGAATGTATATGTTGAGTTTATATTCATTTGAATATCATGAAGTATTTCTGAATTGGTAATTGTGCAAAAGTAAGGTAAGGAAAAGCAGATTGATAACTGCCTTTAGACTGAGACCTGTGGTAGCTTTCATTACTATAGCAAAATAATTCTATAGGTCAGTTTTGTAGGATAGAACATGCTTTTAAGATTGCTATTCCCCAGAAATAAGCAGACCTCCACACACAGACACTGTTGCATTCCTTCACCCGCCTACATAAATTATGTTTTTCTTACTCATAGTTAGTTGGTTCACATAAACCACAATGTGTTAAAGAAGGCAATTGCAATTTGGCTCGCTTGATGTATGAATCCAGCACAATTGAAAACTCACATAAAGAATTGTGCCAAATCCCCTCAAGGATTATTTGACCCATTCATAATGTCTATAAACATTTCTTTGATAAAAGGTTTATGGCAATCTCTGAAAAATATTTTCTGCATATAGATTGGTTGCAATGTATAGCCTCATCTTTGAGCGCTCTTTCAGCTTTTTAGTTACAGTGGAATAACTGAAAGCTTTTCCTGATCCTGGTCTACAGCCAAACAGTAGTTAAGCTATTGTTGCAAATGAATGAATTTGGCCTACATATCCACCAAACTAACACTTAAAGTCTAAGGTTTTTGAAAAAACAACAACAGATGAACAGAATAGTTGATACAGCAATTACAGTACTATTAGCGTCCAGTATTATTCGCCCCATATATTAAAATGTTCAACACAGATGTGCATGTCAAATCCTTGTAATTGGATTTTAGCTCAACCTCATATATGGAAGCGCTTGAACAGATTTTACAAATTTCCATTTTTTTAGACATCAAATTAACAGGTTTTGGGATTGTATTGTATACAATTAAGGTAAGCAATTAAAAGATGTTGAATGCTGATATTCTAAAGGGCTGAAGGTGGAGTTGAAATAAATAATAAGATTTTGATATCTTTTTAGTTACATCTATATATTTTCTAAGGTGTTTTTTACAGTTTTCTTTTAAAAAAGGATTGGAATTGTGTTATGTGTGATCACAAAGTTTTATTCTTTCAATTTTGGTCACGATTGTTGTTTGCTTGGATCACGTAAAATTGCAAACTTGCCTTGTGTTTCTCAGTTGAACAATTGCNCATTTCTGTATCACTGGACAGAGAATGGGAAGTAAACAGGAAGAATGAAAGACCTTAACTGAGAGAAACAAATATAATGAGATAGGCACCATTGAAACCTGACTAGATGATACATATAATTAGCACATAATATTGGAAGGCTCCATTTTTTTTCAAAAAGAACAACCCAAGAGCAGCATGGAAATCTTTTTGATATTATCTGGGTAAGAACAACAGGGAGAAAGAAAACAGAAAATGCTGTGGGAGTTTATTGTATACTCCTGCAGGAATAGTAGACTCAAATAAGGTCTTATTTAGATCAGATGATCAGTATTTCAAAGAGATATTTAATAATGTTCATGGGGCATTCAGTTATTCTGACATCTGCTGGATATCTAACTCTATCAAGAGTCATAGATCCAACAATTTATTGTCCTCCTTTGTTCAATTAAGGTAAAAGAAGGGTCTAAACTTCATTGGAAAGAAGGAATTAGATGAAGTGAAAGTGACTGACTCCTTGGGGGTCAGTTACATCATCCTAGAGTTTGTGATACTCAGAGGAAGAGGAACTAGGAAGTCTTCAACTGGAACTTGATGAATTCTGAGGGAAGGTTGGTCAGACCCATTGGCTTCAAATCATTAGGGAGGAAACTAATTAGGAAGGATGTTAAAAAATTGTGAAATGGGATACTTAAAGCATAATCATAAAGAACTCCATAACAAGAAAAAGTATAACAAATCTAAACAAATGCTACTATGGGTATATGAAATTACAGTACTAAACAGAAAAAAGTGGTCGATGTAAGGAAAAAAAGGGGGGAATACAACCAGAGGTAAATACAAGAAATACCAGTCTCCAGAAGCTTTCATAAAAGCCAAAGTTCAGAATGAATTGAGGGTTTTGTGAGAGATACCTAAAACAACAATGAAAGGGTCTTTGTGCAAGTTGGAAATAAAAGACAAGTCAAAGAGATTGTAAGTGTATTACAAAGAGAAAGATGATGAAGTGGTAACGTGGGTGTGAAAAACCAGAACATCTTCTATATTGCATCTGTCAGAAGGGAAGTGGAGCCCTAGGTAATCATGGTTATGCCACTGGGCGAAGGAGGGAACTGCAGCTTAGTATAGATAAGGAGAAGGAACTTGCCTAATTTTAATGAAGGTGACTCCCCAGGTCCAATGAAGTATTTCCCAAGTACTGAGGAAACTAATGGATTGCAGAACTACTCTTGGTAATCTTTGAAGACTGGTGAGGACCAAAAAGACTGGTGGAAAACATTTATCATCTCTGCCTTCAAAACAGAAAAACAGTAGGACTCAGAGAACTACAGCTTAATTACTTGCACACAAGGTCTTCAAGTAGATTATCAAGCAGCATATTTATGAGCAATCAGATGGACTGCTTATAAATATGAGTTATATGGCTTAGTGTTTTTATTAACCTAGGAGGTATGTCGCTTAGTGTTTTTTTCAGTGACTTGAATGAAGGAAGTAAGGTGACATTTAGAAAGTTTTGCAGATAACATAAAAGTGGGAGGGATGGTGAAAGTTGTGTTGGTTGTGTGTATGCTTCCGGATGCAATTGAAGGTATCGGTTGCCATTTTTAAAGCTCTTCTTGGCTTGGGATCAGGTTAATTGAGGTACCAACTTTCTCTGGTTTTTTATTCTGTCCAATCTGCTTAGATAGGATGAGCGTGCTTTGGGTCCCTTTAACTAAGGAATGTCACTTGGTGGGACCCAGAAATGAGACTTCTTCTGCTGCATCACCTGCCTTATGGAACATTTTCCATCTAAAGAGCACAGGATAGTTTCAAACCTGTAGGCTTTTTGTAAGTACTTAAAGACCAAGCTGTGTGCAGAAACCCATTTCTTAGTTATTAGAATGATTACAACATATGATTTATTGTAGACTGCCACGTATTTTTAAATTTTTGTAATTGCTTTTCTGTTTCATTTGGTTCACTGCCCAGCGTCACTTGTTGAGATGGGTGGCCATACAAATTGAAATAAAATAAATAAAATAAAGTAAATTAAAGAGAGGTTAAAAAGAGATGTAGACAGATTGAACATTGGGCTAAAATGAAGCAAATGGAACTTAACCATTTCTGTATCTGGATAGAAAGAATGTATATAGGATGGCTTGTAAGTCTCAGGATTTTTGATGAGCAAATCTAAACATGAGGCAGTAATGCACTTTTAGCTGCTAGAAAAGACAAATGATATGTTGGAGTGAATTAACAGGAAGTAATTGTTCTACTGTACTCTGTCCTGGTCAGAGTTCATTTGGAGCCAGTTCAGAGGAGGACTGGGAGGATGGTGAAGAGTCTGGAAATTAAGCCCTTGGAGAAATGGCCCAAGGATCTCAGCATGTTTATCCTGTAGAAAATAGACAACTAAAGGGAGAGTTTCTTCCAGTCTTCATCTTTTTGAATGATTATCACAAAGGAGAAGGGAGTGTACTTCTCTGAACTCGGCTGTTATGACGTAACTATCATTGGTTTTTTCCCTAAGCTTATGACCACAGCTGGGACCAGAATTTCTGTTATTAAGCAATGCTGTCATTAAGTGAGCCACCACATGACTATGCTCAATTTTACAAACTTTTTTGCGGTGGTTGTTAAGTGAATCACATGGTCATTAAGTAAATCTGGCTACCCTCCCCTGATCCTGATCTTACGTGTTGGAAAATGGCACTTAGATGACTTTGGGGCTCTGCAACTGTTGTAAAATTCATACCAGTTGCCAAGTGTCTGCATCGTAATCACATGACTGAGGAGAAACTGCGACAGTCATAAGTGTGAGGACCAGATGCAAGTCACTATTTTCAGCCTCTTTGTACTTTGAACACTTTGTAAGTTGAAGATTAACTGTAAGTTATTATTTAATGTATTACTTTAAATTATTTAAAGCAATGTGGGAACTCTGTCATTGTCTTAGGCCAGGAGTCTTCGAACTTGGCCCTTTTATGACTTGTGGACTTCAACTCCCAGAATTCCTCAGCCAGCATGCCTGGTTGAGGAATTCTGGGAGTTGAAGTCCACAAGTCATAAAAGGGCCAAGTTTGAAGACCCCTGTCTTAGACCAATGAGACACATTTTGCAATGCCTTATTTGGAAATGACTGAAAAATTCAGAGCATTGGAGATGTGGTTTGAATGCCTAAAATCTAGTTGAATTGACACGGTGTAAAATTTTTTATAAATATTTACTGAGTAATCAGTCATGATCGGATTTAATAGATAGCATAATCACATTACAGATTTATAATTGATCAAAGATGGAACCGAGCTGAGAGACCACGTTCACACATTGTTTTGTGAATCAATAGTCTCTCTTTTTGCTAAAATTAATGATTTCCAGAGTTTACATAGGACGTGAAAGACAAATCATGGTTTCTAGAGCACAGTCCTGAATATGCTCAAATCATATCATTACATTGCATGTAATATATAAACCCAATCAGAGGCTTGTGTAAAAAAATGGTAAGTTTTTAAATAAAAAAAGACACAACCATTTGTAGTTTGTTCTTCCTTTAACCACTATATTCGCCTTTTCCCTACCTGGCACTTTCTAGCATGATTGAAGAAAGATAATTTTCAGAGTTGAAAGTCCAATATATTTCAAAGGGAAAAGGTGGGATTTTTCCATTCAGTTTGTGTAGTTTGCTCAGAAAGTGAAGTCATTTTTCATTTCTCCTCAGCATGTTATGGATGCACAATCATGTATATATTCTTTTTAAAAGGAATTTGGCCTTTTAAAAGCAAGCATTGTTCGTATTTTTAGTGTAACTAAACCCTTCTAGTCTGTGTAGCAGCTGTGATGCTGGGGAAAACAAAGCTGCACAGAATTGTGGTTACATAATACCTTTTGCTCTAATGCCTTTGCTTTTCTCTCCTCTCCTTGAAAATTTCTTACCAAGAAACCATTGTTTCCCCCCTTGGCATAGCAATGCAGTTCTTTTTTTTTTCTTTTTGTAATCGTGCTACTATGTGTATTTTGTTTTCCAGAGGGTTACTATAGATTTTATATGAGGATGTGTTCTGAATACTGATCATGGGATACATCAAGAGTTGATGTTTTATCGGAGCTTGTCTCTCGCCATCACCTTGCCTTGTTTCCTAAATACATGAGAATCTGCAACCTAATCTGTTCCAGCCTGTTGGATGGTTCTTCTTAGTATTTCCAAGATACCCTGCTAGGGTCCTGTTGCATGCTTTAATCACCAGTTCCTGCTTCAATAAAGATAATATAGGAAAATAAGTTATTCTAACTTGGGCTCCAAGCCTTTTGGGTCGGTAGAACTGTTTAGAGTTGGAGAACATTTTCACAAAATGCCTGTCACAGAAACGGAATCAGTTTAAAAGAATAAATTTACTTCAGATAGTCCTTGTTTAGCGATTGTAATTGAAACTGGCTTACTTGGCTATCAAGCGAAGCAGCTGGTAAGTGAAAAATCATGGCTGCTACTGTGCTTACACTTTGGACATGGTGTACTAACTGTGATTTATAACAGTTCATTTAGTGATTGTTCAAAGTTACAACAGCACTGAAAAAAGACACTTATGACTGTTTTTCACACTTAACAACCATGGCAGCATCCCCATGGGTCACAAGATAAAAATTTAGATGCTTGGCAATTGACCCATGTTTATGACAGTTGCGGTGTCCTTGAGTCAGGTGATCGCCTTTTGTATCTTTCTGATAAACAAAGTCAATGGGGAAATCAGATTCACTTAATCATGTTACTAACTTTACAACTGCAGTGATTCTCTTAATAACTGTGGCAAGAAAAGTCATAAAATGGGGCAAAACTCATTTAACAAGTATCTCACTTAGTAACATAAATGTTGGGCTCAATTGTGTTTGTAAGTCTATGACTACCTGTATAATGGTGAACATGTAACTTGAAAGATGCTGCAAAAGTGGTAAATGTGGCATTGGTTGTGAGTTAGTTTTTCATCACCATCATAACTGTGAGGGGTCAAGGTAGTTCTTAAGGACTTAACATATTCTGTAAGTATATATTACATCTATATGTAATTTATATTTAATATATTGTACAATGTATTATACCTGAAAATTCTATAGTAGATATAGTATACAGAAATATATTATGTAATTATATATTATATACTACTTTAGTAAATGGGACTGGAGGCTAAAACATATAAAGAATGGTTGCTGGAATTGGGTATGTCTAGTTTAATGAACAGAAGAACGAGGGGTGACATGAAAGCAGTGTTCCAATATCTTGGGGGTTGCCACAAAGAAGAGAGAGTCAAGCTATTCTCCAAAGCTCCTGAAGGCAGGACAAGTAGCAATGGATGGAAACTAATCAAGGAGAGAAGCAACCTAGAACTAAGAAGAAATTTCCTGACAGAGCAGTTGATCAGTGGAACAATTTGCCTTCATAAGTTGTGAATGTTCCAACACTGGAAGTTTTTAAAGAGATGGACAACCATTTGCCTGAAATGGTAATAGGGTTTCCTGCCTGAGGAGGGTGTTGGAATAGAAGACCCCCAAGGTCCCTTCCAACTCTGCTATTCTGTTCTGTTCTGTTCCGTTCCGTTCCACTCCACTCCACTCCACTCCAAATATAAATGTACTATCATTATATACTTACCACCACTTCAGTTTCCTTTTCTTCTAAAACCTACCAAATTTCTTGCTGCTGTTCTTTTTATGGGCAAGTGGGTATACTTTCAGATTAATTGTTAAGGCATTGTTTTTATTTTCTAAGGATGCCTTTGATGCAGGAATTTGGTTGTCCAAAAATATTTTAAAACAAGTATACCAAAAGAAATTTATAAAAAGGAAACCTTCCTAAGTATAATTCCCCTTCATCACAAATATTAAATTAGATGTGTTGTTTTATGATGCTGTTCCAGTAATGATGTAGAAGTCAAAGCAACTCGTAACAAAATAGTGTGAAAACATACATTAACATTTTGGTCAAGAAAGCGTTTCAGCAGAATGAAATGAATAATGTAACTAATTGAGGCAATGGTCCCCAGTCTTTCTGGCACTGGGGACCAGATTCGTGGAAGACAATTTTTCCACAGACGGGGTGGGCGGGGATGGCTTCGCGCACAATCTAGATCCTGTGCATGGCAGATGAAACTTTGCTCGCTAACCCGCTGCTTGCGTGACCTGGTTCCTAACAGTCCATGGACCAGTACCTGGGGGCTGGGGACCTCTGGACTAAGGTACGGTAAAATATGAAAATGTAAGAGTACTTGCTGTCAGTATTGGGGAAACACGTGACTGGTGGTTTTTAGAGGGCTCCTACAGGTAATTGATGTTAAGCACTGAAAAAAGTGATTTACAAATGGTCCTTGCACTTCTGACTGTCACAGTGTCCCAGAGGTCATGTGATCAGAATTCAGATACTTAGCAACCAGAACATACTTGCAACAGTTGCAGCATCCGAGGATCACGTGATTGCCATTTGTGACCTTCCCAGTGGGTTTCCAACAAGCAAAATCATTGGGGGGAGCTGGATTCGCTTAACAACTGTGGATTTGTTTAACAGTTTTGGTGAGTCACTTAACAACTGAAGCAAAAAGGTCATAAAATCATTAAATTACTGTGTTGCTTAGTGACGTAAGTTCCATTCGCAGTTGTAGATTGAGGACCACCTGTATGATCTTCAGTCAGGCTTTTTCTATCTTGTCTATAAATTTGAGAAATTTGAATTTTTAAAATGGTCATTATCTGTTAGATAGTAAAATACGAATGGCTAAATAATCTCTTCTTGTTTCATATTGAAATACCACTCAAGGTATGGAAAATGATGTAAAAATGGATAAGACTTTTTTAAACGGGAAATTTAAAATGCTGTCAGAAGACTACTCATATGAAAATGTAGATTAAATTCTTAATTTCAAATCTAGCTATCCTGAAGTAGGGGCTACTGATTTTCAGAAAGGAATCCAGAAATCATAAGTGAAACTAAAAAGGTTTCAGTTGTGTTTTTATGACCTTTTGTGTACACACCCCAATTTAAGTTCATGGAAATAGATTTTCAATCTGTGTCCAAACTGCTTATCTATGTCAAACACCCTATCGATTTGGCACTTCATTTTGTGACGCCACAAAATGAATGTCCTTGAGTCTTTCCTCAAATCTCTGTGACGAAGCTCATTTATCTCCCTGTTGTAATCTCGTGTTTCAGGGTGTTATCTGTGTGTTTGTTTGGAGCAGATTATTTCTACCCCAGTAGATCTTTCTGTAACGCAGCACAAGGCTTTTCGGCAAGAAAAGGACTTTTCTGTGGATGCCCTAATGAGAAGTTTTCAGAGGCTTCCCTTTTCTTCCACCAGCTATGCCCGTTCTTGCAGGCAATCCAGTAACCGTGCCATGCTTGTGATGTTGACATTTTAATCGTTTGGCAGATTTCTTCAACATTGTTTGGAAACTCTCAGGCATTGAGTTGGATAAAAGTGGTCCCCACTGTGCCTTGATTCAGCCAGAATCGCAATTTCAATCTGACCCCAATCTCAAAGGAACATTTCAGCCACATTTTTTTTTTTTTTGGCTTTCCACATCAGCTTGGCTGATATAGCAGTGGACTAACATTCAACATTCCTACTTGGTTAAAAATTATTCCAGAAACTGTACATTGAGTTAGTTATCTGAATCCAGAAAGGTAATTGTTGCAATCTTTGGTCTTAGATAAGCATGTAAATGAGCGGCTGTTTAAAAGTCTGCAAAACACAAGGTTGTTTTTTTTTTAAAAAAGTTTTTTTAAAAACAAGAAGAGTAAAGTATGGTTATTTAAATTTCGAGGGCAGAAAAAAAAATCTGAGATTATGCATAGATAGAAGCATGGATTTGTTTGTGCTCCTGTTTGCGTAATTATTCCACCACATAAATTATTACTCTTATTCTTTATTTAACTCCATCAGTTTAATACCATGCCTCTCTTTCAGGTGTTTAGCTGACTGGAGAATTCTGAGAATTGAAGTCCAAAGGTCTTAAAATGGCCAAAGTTGAGGAACACAGGTCTAGTTAGTCTTAAAACTGGGAAAAAACAAAAAGTTTTGACTTGAAGCTGACTTCTATGGTAGTAGTTTTTTGTGGTCCTATGGAATAGTAACCGCTATTATTCTCAGAATGTGTTCTGTCTAGCCATTTCACATTATTTATTTGGTTTATATTTCACCTGTCAGCTTCATACCAGACATGTCAATAAATTTTGACTTTCCAGAAGTTGCTTTATCTCAGAATACAAAGAAATCATATAAACATAAGACGATCTGCTGACTGCAGAACAGAAATCAAACCTAACATGCTTATCTGTTCCGGGATTTAAATTCTAGACCTTTCCTTCCCACCTTTTAAAGTCATTAGATTTTGGCTGTTCTTCCCTCAGCTTTGAAAGCTGGAGACATTGGTTCAATGTTAATATAACTACTGTTTGGCCTGGGATATGTTGGTTTCTGTCTGACACATTTGAGATCTGATATGAATAGTCAAACAAATCGGATAGTTTTTGTCGTCGGATTCAGTAATATCTTTCTAGTGTTGACAACAGTATAGTGTTGTCAATTTTCTTTTTCTTTTTTTGAACTGTGTTTCATACTTTGGTCCCACAAATGAAATGATGTAAATATAAATTTGAAAAACAAACAAAACAAACAAACCCTTCCATGTTCTCCAGTACAGGAGACGGAGACTCCACCAATGGGTTTCCTTTGTCTGCCTGCTCTTGAGACCAAGTATGCAAAACTTGTCACGCCCCTTCCTGCTGGTAATCCAGTCTTAACTTGGTCTCCGCTCTTGATGACTCGTTTTGGCTTGGCTCTCTGCTAGATCAGGTTAGACAAATACAAATACCATTTTTCCTTTCTGGTGCACATCGCCTGGTCACCTAAGGCCTCCGGGAGGAGCCCAACTAGTGGTTCCAAACGTGCCTTCGGCTCCGCCTCAACTACCGTGACCATAGTCCAGAGAGAATCATTGGTCGGGTGACCAGGGGGGCAGTCCACGCACTTGCTCCGATACCGCTTCCGCCAACGACTTGCCTGCCAGAGC
>NW_015386206.1:339643-341648 GCF_001527695.2 Protobothrops mucrosquamatus | reverse complement strand
AGTGTTAGGGTGCAGAGAGCCAATGCCTCATCAATCTTCAAACGCTTCGCCCTCGTTAAGACTGGATTACCAGCAGGAAGGGGCGTGACAAGTTTTGCATACTTGGTCTCAAGAGCAGGCAGACAAAGGAAACCCATTGGTGGAGTCTCCGTCTCCGTACTGAGAAAAGGCGTTCAGGTAAGACCAACGCCCCTTCTCATCCATGCTTCTCCTAAGATATAACTCAAAGGGCAGGCTCAGTGGACCACCAGATCTTTTTCTGCCATCAATTTTTTATGCTTCTGTGTTTTTGTGCAGACTTTTCTCGGTGTTCGGTTTTGAAGGCATTTTCCCAATTATCTGATTATTGCATTTATTATCTGATTATTGATAAACATACTAGAAATTTTTAGATAACTATTTTTTACAAATGTACAAATAACATACATGTGTTTTGGATTTGGCTACTACATGTATTTTGAAGGTGTGAAATTAGTATGAAATTACTATTGTAAAAATCTGGAATTAGGCCAGTTGGGAACACATTCCTTTTTACTATATAACGATTATGATTATTCGGTATGATCCTATATATCAAGTAGTATTCTTTACCAATAGTACCCTAGTGAATGCAGTTCTACCATCTGTTTCTTGTTTGCTTATTTTTAATTTGACATTATGCACACTTTAACAGCTTTGACCATAACAAGAAAATAGTTGCTAGGATGTCATAAATTATTTTGCTAATAGTTGGTCTGTACAAGTTGGTTAAACTAAGACTGCTCAGTTATAAAAAAAGAGAGAAACCAAGATATAAGCTTTTATAATAAATGGATAACTTTGGTTGAATATTATTGAAGATTGTGAGAATAGCAAGTCAATATGTAGAAATTCTAGAGAAACTATAACCTATCTTAAAGCAAATACGGTTCATTTTTAATTGCTACAACCACAAGCTCAACCTTAAATATTATTAAATGCAATGAAGTTTTGGTTGAATAATTGAAAAATAGAGCTAAGGGGGGTGATTTCAGCCAATGAATCTAGTTTGCTCTTCAGTGCAGTTATCCAAATGAAGCAACCTAGAACTAAGGAGAAATTCTAACAGTGAGAACAATTGACCAGTGGAACAACTTGCCGCAAGAAGTTGTTGGTGTTCCATTACTGGAGGTTTTTAAGAAGAGATTGGACAGTCACTTGTCTGAAATGGTATAGTGTTTCCTGTTTGAGCATAGGGTTGGACTAGAAGACCTCCAAGGCCCTTCCAACTCTGTGGTTCTTCTAATTCTGTTAAATTAAAGAAGTCTATTATAGAGCTAATTGATTTGGGGTAGAAAAATCTGGATGCCCATAATATGGCAGCAAAAACATCATTATGCTGCTGCCACCTACTGCAAAATTATTTTTTGGGGAAGTTTTTTTAATTCATCTGAAATAGACAAAGTACCTAATCATATTATAGCAGCTGTCATCTCTGGATCATATAGTACACTTTTATTGGATACTAGCTGTACCCGGCGACGCATTGCTGTGGCTCAGTCTGGTTAAATGGAAAAGAAAGAAAAGAGAAAGCGCACGTTTCTAATATGTTTAATTTCACAATGCTTGTAAAAGAAAAAAATAAACTATACTCACGAAATGAACGCTATGGTAAACAACACAGCTCAATTCCAATGCAATGTCACACGAAATAATTAAATCAAAATGAAAATAAATCGAAATCTATGAAAATTCAATTTAACAATGCAATCGGAAACATTGAAATGGAATCGTAAAATTGTAGCGTGTGTTGCTTTTACGTCCAACAGATGGCACTGTTTTTCAAAAAAAGCATGTTTTTACCTGTCACAGGTGTGACATCTATATAATAGTATAGTAGGTATATAAAAACACGCGCGTATTCGAATGCAATGTTGTGTCAAAATTTCAAAGCAATCGGTGAAGAACTTTCGGAGATTTAAGATTTTGAACAAATGAACATTTACATTTATATATATATATATATATATATATATATATATATATA
>NW_015386206.1:316779-339595 GCF_001527695.2 Protobothrops mucrosquamatus | reverse complement strand
TATATATATATATATATATATATATATATATATATATATATATATAATAGATAGATAGATAGATAGATATAGATAGATATAGATTGGTAATTTAGTGACTGACTACAAATAGTTGTTTTTGGCTTCTAGAAATAGCAGTAGTACTTAGACTTGTATACCACTTCACATTGCTTTACAGCCCTCTCTAAGCAGTTTACAGAGTCAGCGTGTTGCCCCCCCAAAATCTGGGTCCTCATTTTACTGACCTCGGAAGGATGGAAGGCTGAGTCAACTTTTGAGCCGCTCAGAATTGAACTCCTGGAGTGAGCAGTGAGTTAGCCTGTAGTACTGCATTCTAATCACTGTACCACCATGGCTAGAAATGTTTGTGTTTCTCTAGCATCTCTGTTAGTAGGGCATGTATTAATGATTTCATAGTCTTTTGGAGTGTGTGTCGAAATGTACATTTTAGTGAATGAATTTGATGCTAAATTGATAGGTGGAATATTCATTGTTACCAAGAAGGAGCAATTCATGATGCATTTTCTGGCACTTACAAAATTCCCCAACTGTGCTATGTGTGTCCCTGAATTTGGGATCAGTGTGAAAAATGAGTAAAGAAAAAGCAAGAAGGCTCTGTGTGCAATGATTTCATTTGTAACATCCCATATCTGTGAATCAGTATTTTTTATAGTTTCTGCTCTGAAGAGGATCAAAATAAGTGGGAAATAAGAAACAAGAGTGGCTTTCCTGAAAATAAAATCCATGTTTAGTGCATTATTCAAAATAAGCAACCTTGTTCATTCCACTTAAATGTTTTATGAAATAATGAAATTTTAACATTTATTTATTAAAAGTAACAGTTATATTTCTTCCTAATTGTATTGCTAGTCTCATTAGCTTTATACATGGCGGCTGTGGGAGATTTGCACATGTTCATTTACATTTCTAGATTGTAGTCTATTGCAAAATTTGAGCATCTTGGTGGGGAAGGTTACACTGGCCAATTAATGAACAGGAAAGATCGCCAATGTAGAAGAAACAGAATGGACCTTCTTTTGGTCCAAGATGGGGTGGCTGTCAGATCGATTACTTTTCCATTTCTTGACATTGGAGGAGGAGAACCATGGCAGCTCATGGTAACGATGTATGGATTCATTGATCAGTAACGGGCTTTGAAGAAAGAAGCTTAACTCTGACTTGTTATTTTCTTTGTGTATTTTCTGGAATAGTCCCTTTTGATATTGGGGGGTCAAGGTTCATTGAGTATGACTCAGCTCAGGAACATGGTGCCTGACAATTTCTTTTCTTGATGATCATCTGGTATTGTTTGTCCTTCCAATATTATTACTGAAAATATTTAATAAGTGTTTGTCTCTCCCTCCCATAGTAGTCATTTTATGATATTCATTACGTTGCAGAAAATTCTCAACATTTCAGATGCATCCGGCAGTTTTATTTTATGTTACTCTGTTTTATTGTTTGGCATATAGAACTGGAAAACTATAAAAACATCAAACCAAATGGACAGCCCAGACCAAAATAATCTTAAAGGCAACAGAAATAAAAGAAAACATGGGCCACAAACAAATGCTAATACATCAACCCCAGGCCTGGGACCAATGACAAGTTTTCAGGCTTTCTAGAACTCTTAGGAATGAGAATGTTGTCCTTTGGGAGGATGCTATTTCAGAGGATGAAGACCACAAAAAGCAAATTATGCTTCCTTGGCCCTGCATGATGACAATATTTATTAATATAGGCAACCTGGAGCGACCCACTCTGTCAGAACGTATTGGGTATCCAGTGAAACAAATTTATTTTAAGGCTTTACTATATTGACGTTAGTGTTTTCTACCCCTGCCTTGTTTTTGAAGTGGGGTTTTCTTCAATTTGTATGTGATATGGGCAACTTTTAGAATACACATAATAAGTGGTGGGAAAAATGACTAGAAATCTAGAAGATAGCAGTTTGTGAGCTTGTTAGAATTGTTAACTCAGCACCTAATATCTTTGGAAGGTTTATGCTATCAGGTGAATATTAATTTTATTTTTTGTGTATTTCTCTGCTTTCTGTTCTTTAACTTCCTATTTCAAAATACTTCTAGACCACTGTTTATTAAAAAACGCTCCCCTCCAACAGATGATGTTGGAGCAAATATAAGTACACAAACTTAAAACAGATATAAGCAAGCTAAACAGATGATGAAAAAATATATAAAGAAAGTATCAGATTTATAAAAAAAATACTAGGTGGTTAAGAAAGATATTTTGAAAAGAAATATGACATGGTTTATATTTTTTGAAAAGCTTAATTTTAGAAGCCAGACCTAGCTAATCATTATAAGATTGAGAGAGGTGTAAAGATTGCATAGGTGTTAGTGTGAGTAATTAGCTTTACATAAGCACATACACACTGATATTTCTGCATGCGCTCAAGATGTTCTATTTCTAGCAGGGAATTGTACACAAGTTGCTTAGTACACTTGTTTTCAAACTCTTTTTCAAAATTCCCTTACTTGAGGGCTTCCAATTTTGCATCTTCCTATAGATTCATCCAGAAAAGTTGCTTTGGAAGATCCCCTTTGAAGTCTCCCAAAGGTCATATATATTAGGAGAAATTGTGTAGGTGTAAATTGCCTGATGACACATGTCTTTTCCTTAGTCCTCCCCCAGTAAAAGGCAGACAGTGATAGGGTGACCTATATTGTACTTATGCTGTCTGAAGTATTTAAAATGGCAGCTTTTCAGTCTGTTTTCTGTCTCCCCAAATAAATCAAGGATTTAGAGCAGAAACGGGAGGCAGCAGATTCTTTTATAATAGCTTTTGTGCCAGCTACACTGCAGTTAAGAGTTACAGGATTTGCCTCTTTTAATACAGTACAATGAACTTCAGAAACATAAAAGGTTGACTTCTTGAACTCTTCTGAAAGAAAACGCTGGGCTGTATGTTTTAATTCTTATTAATCAATAGTGTTAGTCCATATCTAAACAAATCACTTTAAATTATTAGACAGCTACAGTTTATACATAAACTATTAATTATGTACATAAAATAAATATTAAGTTACTGTATATTGAGAATGACCATCTGGTTCTGTATTGCATATATTAGGTGTATGCAACCCTTTATGTATGCTTGTATATGGAGATGTTGTTCTTGTAGTAGTAGTAGTAGTAGTAGTAGTAGTAGTAGTAGTAGTAGTAGTAGTAGTAGTAATAATAATAATAATAATAATAATAATAATAATAATAATAATAATAATAATACAGGTTGCATTCTACAGGTTGCATTATGAGGCCAAGATCAAGTGATTGAGATCAAGATTGAGACTCTAGAAAGAGTACAGAGAAGAGCAACAAAGATGATTAGGGGACTGGAGGCTAAAACATATAAAGAACGGTTGCTGGAATTGAGTATGTCAGAGAAGGACGAGGGGTGACATGATAGCAGTGTTCCAATATCTCAGGGGTTGCCACCCAGAAGAGGGAGTCAAGCTATTCTCAAAAGCACCTGAAGGCAAGACAAGAAGCAATGATAGAAACTAATCAAAGAGAGAAGCAACATAGAACTAAGGAGAAACTTCCTGACCGTTAGAACAATTAATCAGTGGAACAACCTGCCTCCAGAAGTTGTGAATGCTCCAACACTGGAAGTTTTTGAGTAGAGACTGGACAACCAGTCCCCAATCTTTTGGGCACCAGGGACCGGTTATGTGGAGAGAGGTTTTTCCAGGAACCGGAGGGGGTGTGTTTTTGTGTGCTGCCTGCATCCTGTGGATGGGGTTTTCCTTGTTTGGGTGGACCAATTGCTGGCATGCCGCAGCCTGGTACTGGTCCACGGACCAGGGGTTTGAGACCCCTGGTATAGGGTTTCCTGCCTGAACAAGGGGTTGGAGTAGAAGACCTCCAACTTTTATTATTATTATTGTTATAAAATTAAATACAACTAAATTTTAATATTGTTTTATTAAGTATAGTTAACTTTAATTAATAATTAACTTTTGGCTGTAACATCATGGCTGGGTATTTTTGTTTGGGAGACATTCCTTAACTTTTGTAGGGTAAAGAGCTTCAAGTTGTGTTCTCTATTATATCAAATGAAAGTGACAATGTAGGGCAGTGGTGGTGAACCTATGGCAGAGGCAGCACTCAGAGCCCTCTTCTGTGCCGTTGCCCCAGCCTTGCCTCCCTCCGTGACCCCCTCCTCACCAGCAGCCCTCCTGGAGAAGAGTCACCCCCGAACGTGGCACACGTGGAGCAGTGCAGTCAAGGACATGGTAGCCAGGCAGCGTGGACAAGACTCTGCCCTCACACCCCATCGTGCACAGTTGATGCTGCAGGGCGCAGGCAGAGGACGTGGCTGCCATGGCGCTGCTGGGCGATCTGTGGCAGGCCCAGGAGGCATTGAGTGGCCTTGCGGGCAGGCGGGGTGAGGGTGGAGTGGGGGCGGGGCCAGTTTTTGGGCACTCGGTCTCTAAAAGGTTCGCCATCACTGATGTAGGGATTCAGATAGGTTGAGGAATTCTTTCTCAGTGTTATTTTGAGGTGATGAGAGGTGGAGATCTCCTACACAAGTTACAGGTATGAGGAATATTCCAGCCTGCTGGTGTTTTTGATGTGACCATCATCATGGACTATTATCTCCAAATGCCAGTTCTCAATGACCAATAACTAATGTATTTCTAATAGAATAGAATAGAAATTTTTATTAGCCAAGTGTGATTAGACACACAAGGAATTTGTTTCCAGTGCAGACTCTCATGCAAAGCAACAGAGTAATAATAATCATAATAATGATACCAATAAGTAGTAAAGGTAGTAGAGAAGATGAGAAGGATAATAATAATAATACTACAGCCATACAACATGGGTAAATATACAGTGCATTCAGAAAGACTCCCTTCACTTTTGTCAATTTTGTTATGCTGCAGCCTGATTTTACAGTTGTTGAAATTCTTTTTCTTCTCATTAATCCACACTCAGTACCCCATAATGATGAAGTGAAAACAGAATTTTAGAAATGTCTGTAAATTTATTAAAATGAAAACACTGAAATAACACATTGGCATAATTCAGATCCTTCACTCAGTACTTTGTTGAAGCACCTTTGGCAGCAATTACAGTCTCGGGTTTTGGGGGGGTATGTCACGAAATTTGCACACCTGGATTGGGGGATTTTCTGTCATTCTACCTTGCAAATCCTCTCAGGCTCAGAATGATGACCATCAATTAGCAGAAATTTTCAGGTCACTCAGAGATGTTCAGTAGGGTTCAAGTCACACACCTCTTAAATTTTAGTATTGGTTGTGAATTGGGAGATATAAAACCCACATCTCAAAGTTATGCAAGCGAGGGTTTCATTCAACAATATCAAGAAGCCAGGGGTTCTGATTGATGAAACCACAATGACAACAATTTCTACCCATGCGTACATGCAAGTGGGTAAACCTAAGACAGCGGTTCTCAACCTATGAGTTGCGACCCCATTTGGGGTCGATCGACCATTTCACGGGGGTCGCCAAGCAAGGCTGTCCGCCATTTTTTTTCCCTTTTCTGGCGGGTGCCTTACCTCCCTTGAGCTGGGCCAGCTGGTGGTCGGCCTGCTCTGTCTCTGCCGCTTGCCAGCTACGCCTCGGCCGGCGCAGGGGGCGGAACCACGCATGCGCGGCGCTCCCAGGCAGGGAAAATCCTCGACTTACAACCGGTTGGGTAGTCCTCGACTTACGACCGGTTTAGTCCTCGACTTACGACCGGTTTAGAACCACTGACCTAAGAGCTTTAATGTGAATCTCAGTTATAAGGTGGTGGCCTCCTAAAAACCAGTTTGTTACATCAGAACAATTCGTGGTTTAAGATTGGCCATTGAGCTCTTCATATTTGATTTAATAAACTGCAAGAAAACAACCAAGTTCAGAAAGCACCAAGAACTCCTCATCTCTTAAGCTAGATGTGAAGATACTCAGGAGTCTAGAAAGAAAGAAAAATGGAGTTATCTGGGAATATAGTTTATAAGAAAGGGTGTGGGGCACGTATTACCACTGTTCAAGTGTTTGAAAGGATGTCACCCAGAAGAAGGTCAGAAAGTAAGACATTCGGTAATGGATGTTAGTTATAGGAAGGCAGATTCTGATTGCATGTTGGGAAAAGTGTCATACCAATAAGAACAGTTGACAGTAGAACCAATTATAAGAGAAGTGGTGGGCTCCTTTTCACTAGATGCCTTTGAGTAGAGTCTCGACAGCCATTTGTCAGAGAGGCTTTATTCTGGCTGCCTACACTGAGCTGAGGGTTGGACTTGATGCCTTAAATGCTTCCTTTCATCTCAATTTGCATTCTCCCCCCCCCCCCAGAAGTGGATGCTATGATTTTTATGTGCATCTCATTATTCAGGTGTTGTTCCATTTATTCAAATAAATTGCAAGGGCTGTCTTCTTCAATGTTGTCCTGTTCAAATATGTGGAACTGCAGAAAATAATCAGCTTTCTTCGAATACAAATACCACAGAGGTTAGTGATGAAGGGACTGGAACATTAAAACAGTTGAAGGGACAGCAGATCATTTACTAAAGAGATACTCATTACTATCACAGACTCTCACTAGTTAACAATAATCCGAAATCACCAATGAAGCAAATGCGTGATAAAAAACAATAAAATTTTCATAATATCAAATGAATAGTAAAATACCAGTAAAATTAATATTGATAAACCAGTAGCAACATCTCAATTTCCGTAGGCTCTCCATAGAAGTTTAATTTTAAAAGCTTATGGAAAACCATAAATTAGAGTATCAAGGTTAATCTGATTGCCAGTGGAAGGCTTTGCTCTATAACATAGATACCTTACTGAAAAGTACCTGTGGGCCTCAGTTTTTCTGTCTTCAGAACTGTAAGGAACCAAAAATGTTTTATTCTTGGATGTGCAAATTGGATAGATCAATTTCACCTAGAGAAAACCTTATAAAGGCCCTATAAAAGGTAAAACCAGCACATTGAATTGCACTTGGGAGCTGATAGGCCTTGAAACACCAGTCTAACATGGCCTTGTTTGTTTTGCCAGGCAACAGATTGGGGAAGATTGATTTAATTAAAAGACTGCCTACCTTACTATCCTGGGGAGTTTGATCCGTTGCATATGCAGAAAAGCTTTTCATTGCTATACAGATGTTGCTTTCTTTCATGCAAAAATGTAAAAAACTCGATTCGTGGAATAAAGAATTCTTCATTGCTGCAGTGGACCTTGGGAACAAAAGCCTGGGTGTTTCTGCTTTAAAGTTCCTCATGAATAATCATTTTGCGTGTGGTCTACAAAAGATACTTGGATGCATCTAGATGTTACACAGATCTAAAGAAGATTCAAAAGGAACACTAGTCATTACTGCATTTTCATGAAAATTAACATCAACTTAACTAGAAAAAATTAACTTGCAGTAACTTTCCATTGTTTTTTATGCACCATTTGATTTCAAAACCTTTGCTTTTAATAATGATTGTATCTTCATATATATGCTTTTTTTAAAAAATAAAATAAAATAAATTCCTGAATGTGCATCTCTATACTGTACGTGCTCCTAGTTGAAATGAATCAGGCAACAGTATGTTGACCTCCAAGATTAAAGATCCCATAATGTTATAATGATATATGAACTTTGGGCAAAACTAGGATTTGGTTGTATTTGTGACATATTAATCCAAGTGTGTCATATCCGTCTGGGACTATCCTTATTTGCAAGGAATGGGATATGTGATGAGTGTGGGTGATAAACCAGTCCGTACTGTGCCTTTCTTACAAAAAATAATGTGAAACACTCAAATTACCAAAGCTATGAGTTTAGTATGAATTGCAAGGTTGAATTAATGAAAGAAAAGCTGATCATAAAAATGGTGAGATGAAGCTGATGAAAATTTAATATATATATTAATTGTGATTGAAAGGCAGAAATGTATCTCAGTAGGAATTAGTGTCACCTAGGTTCGTGTGGGATGCATATAAAAATAAGAATCTCTGTTTGGGGAAGTTCCAACAAATGGATGAGCACAGAAGAACCAGATAGAGAAAAGTGGTAAAATGGTTTAAATAATTGTAGGAACCATGGGGTTCAGTGAAAAAAAAAAACCCTGTTAAGTGACATTAATGGCTGGGTGGTAATAAAATTGTCCTGCACTCAATTGGCAGCAGTGCTGGGGATGAAGTACAGGCATTGGACCTTCATTCTCAACCAGCTACTACTTTCAGACCTTGATTTCAGCCCCACCCTGCAGCTGCCACTGAGAAATGCTGACCAACTCTCACACCTCAGCTAGTCACTAGTTTGCCAGACTCCAATTGCCCCGATAGCCCTATGCTCCATAGCAGTGGTTCTCAACCTTTTTAATGCCGCGACCCCAACTGGTCGTAAGTCGAGGACTAAACCGGCCGTAAGTCGAGGACTAAACCGGTCGTAAGTCGAGGACCACCCAACCGGTCGTAAGTCAAGGACTTTCCCTGCCCGGGAGCACCGTGCATGCGTGGTTCCGCCCCCTGCGCCGGCCGAGGCATAGCTGGCAAGCGGCAGAGATGGAGCAGGCCGACCACCAGCTGGCCCAGCCCAAGGGAGGTAAGGCACCCGCCGGAAAAGGGAAAAAAAAATGGCGGACAAAAAAAATGGTGGACAAAAAAAATGGCAGACAGCCTTGCTTGGCGACCCCCATGAAATGGTCGATCGACCCCAAATGGGGTCCCGACCCACAGGTTGAGAACCACTGCTCCATAGGATCTGTCATGTGCCATGCACCTTCAGCTGCTTCTTCCAGTTGCAGAAGGTATCCGGATAAGCTCATGGCCATATCAGACTTTTTTCTTGACCCAGTTTCACGCTATTATGGGCGGCATTTCTCAGTGGAAGTGGGGTATTAGGGTCAAAGTTGAGATTTGGGGGAGGAGTAGTGGAAGTTAGCTGGGACTACTGAAAGCCCCAGGCTTCTACTTCAGTCCCACAAGGGGTGCTTCAATGGCCATAGCTTACATAGGTTGTAAGTCCTTTCATTCAACTCGGCCATAACTTTGGACAGTTGCCGAACAAGTGGACATAAGTTGGGGACTACTTGTAACCAGCTACGCATTTGGGTAAGAGAAATTTTTGATGGAGGTAAAGGATATCTGACAAAAAATAGTATGCTTAGAAAATGGTTTGAAACTAAGAAGGGGATAATTCCTTTTTTGTTTCATAATATTTTTAGTGATAAATATATTAGGAGTACTTGTAGGCACAATAGCAGTGTGTTGATGTGCCCTACTTATACTCATGATGTCTTACTGTTGAATGAGAATATAAATTATTTGCAGCAAATGTTAATTACCTTGTATGATGCAACGAGGGAATTGTTCTGAAAATTATTGTATCAAAGACTAAGGCAGTTGTGTTTGATAAGGAAAATGAAGGGAGTGATTGCAAGTTACATTTAAGTGACTGAAAACTGGAACATGTAGATAGACCTGTCTCCCTTCATGAAGTGTTTATCAAAGATGGGAAAATAGAAGAAAAATGTAAGACATGCAAATAATAGAAAAGTGGCCAGTATTATGTAGAACGTGGTCAGAAAATAATGTTAGTTGGAGAAAAAAAATGGCTATACGTAAGAATGTCCTTCTGTACCTACTGTATTATGTGGAAGTGAGAATCAGTTACATAGGAAGAAATAAAAGTCAAATGCAGTGAAGATGCAATTTTTAAGAAGTATTTGTTAAAACAAGAAGAGATAGAAAGGCTTCAAGAGAATAAATGACCCATTAAAAAAACAGTATGTTGAAGTGGTTTGGTCATTCAGATAGAATGGGATTGGATTGCAAAACACAAATGTATATGAAGGAAGAATGAATGGGTTGAGAATGGAAAGACTGAAAAACTCAATGGTTGTCTGGAGTTGGCAACAGCCTAACACAAACAGGTGACAACTTAAAGAAGGTAAGACAATCTATGGACATGATCAAAGCATGAATAGTTTGCAAGTGTAGAAAAATAAGGGAAGGCGTGGTGATTGGGATTGCTAAACTCAACTATTCTTACTTGTTAATTCATTTGGTATATGATTTTTACCATTTTTCTGCATTTTGCATAAACTTGTTTACCTAAAAAGGAAGTACAGGTGGTCCTCAATCTACGACCACAATTGAGCCCCAAATTTCTGTTGCTAGGTGAGACAGTTGTTAAGTGAATTTTGCCTCACTTTATGACCTTTTTTACCCACAGTTGTTAAGTGAATCACTGCAGTTTTTAGGTTAGCAACATGGTTGCTAAAACATGGTTCCCATTAGCTTTGCTTATCAGAACGTCACAAAAAGGTGACCACATGACCCCAGGACCCTGCAACTGTAATAAATATGAGTCATTTGCCAAATGTCTGAATTTTGATCACATGACCATGGGGATGCTCCAGTGGTCGTAAGTGTGAAAAATTGTCAGTCACTTTTTTCAGTGCCATTGTAACTTCAAACGGTCACTAAATGAACTGTTGTAAGTCAAGAACTACCTGTGTCATGATGGGTAAGCACTTAAGATATTTTTATGAAACTAAATTAAAGAGCAAGCTTTTGGTTAAAACCAAACACATTGCAGGGTAAGATACTTTTACATTTTAAGCACTTCTGCTTAGAAATAAGTCTGAATTACTGTTAAATTTATTCTTAAGTAAAAATACAACCTTTATTAAAAAAAACTTAAGAACTAGATTCACTAAAAGGCTAAACTGTTTTTTTTATTAAATCACTCCTTCAATTCTAAAGCTGCAAAACACAAAGCAATAAAAGAGAGAATGGAGCTGCCGAGAAAGCAATGCAAAACAAATACATAAATAAGCTTTCATGTTGCCTTATTAGGTGAAATTAGGAAACTAGATCTAACATAGAATTGCAGTCAGTTTTAGTGAAATACCTTAGAAATGCATAGGTATTCTGATACATTATTCAGAATGCTGATGATATATATGAGATATTTTGACAAGATTCTTTTTAAAATTCCTTCACATAGCACTCAGACATCTGTGCTTGGATATGTACCATATTTTAATTTCACAATAAAAGAAAATAGCAAAATGCAAACTCAGCCATCCATTAATCTTCCCTTGTAGTCATACAATCTGCTTAGAAGGATTTTTAGTGAAAAGTAGGACATGACCATAAGATGCACGGGTTACTTTAATTCAGTGAAAGAATTATTCTGAAACAGATAGTACGCAAATAATTTGTATTCTCATTCATGCACACGTATGTCTCCAATCAGCCTAATAATGTGCCTGTTAGCATTCAGGAAAGGGGATTTAAGAAAAAAAAGTGTTCTGCCACAAATTTTAGGGGGAAAAATACATATTTTATAAGCTGTACAAACTCCCATTTTTATTATATTTTTATAATTTATTATTAAATTAGTTTGCAACCTATCTCACCATAGGCTTCAGGGTGTTGGTTATCTATACATGTAGTCCTTGACTTACAGTCATTCATTTAGTGACCATTTGAAATTAAAATGGCACTGAAAAAAATGACTTATGACAGTTATTCACACTTACGACCATTGAAGCATTCCCATGGGCACTGCAACCATCATAAACATGAGACAGTTGCCAAGTGTCCAGATTTTGTGCTGCAACGCTCGTGAATGTGAAAAATGGTCATAAGTCTCTTTTTCAGTGTCTTTGTAAGTTTGAATGGTCACTAAACGAATGACTTGTAAATCGAGAACTAGCTGTAATAGATTTCCCCAGTGTAACTAGCTGTAATAGATTCCCCAGTATGAAGTATTTCTACCTTTTCTGTAACTTATTATCCCTGGATGGGGAGCTTATGAAATGCAGCTGGTAGCTCCAGCCAAGACGAGATGTATTTCTGCAACCTCTGGAGTGTCACAGAGTTTATTGTGAAACTATGCAATAAGACTAAATCTCCTCAAGCCATTGAATGTAGGATTAGTGGACTATGTGTTTTCTTGCTTGTTTTAATTGATTTCTGGTTCGTTTCCCTTTCCTTGTCCTTTAGATATTTCTAAATAGCATTTGTTTTTGTTTAGGTCAGCATTTTGGAGAACCGTCTAGGGTTTATATATATTGATTCATATTTTTGTCTTCCTCTAAGTGATTATCCTTGTAAAATTATATGCTCGACAGCTGATTTTGAAAACGTGTTGTGCCAGATATTTTTCTTTCTTGGTGCTGGATGCGAGCCCTTTGCTGCCACCTCTGGGTTGTCATCCTTATATTTTACTTTTCTAGGAGGCTTTGGAATGTGACAAATCTAAGGTTAGTCATTATGTTAATTATGGGTTATATGAGTTTAGAAAAAAAGAATGTCCCTCTTGGTACCATCTGATACGATTTCTGTCAATTAGTTGAAGGAAGATCTATCAGAGCAGAAAAAAAAGTTGTGTAATTCTGTCTCTGATGAACTACTCTATGGAAACCAGAATAGAAACCAAGCAAGGTGAGAAAGTGAGGGGGTTCAAGCTGTTGAGTTACCATGGTGATATTATATAGGATGAAGCACTCATCTCCCAATTAATGAACTGCCAATTCCTTCTTGTAGGTGTGAGGCTTTGGTGATGAATATTTACTGTACGTAGGCCAATATTTGCTGGAAACATCCTGTAAAATTTGAGTGGCAGAGTTGTAATTATATTATTGAATACATGTTCAGACATAGACATCTGACAAGATTAACCCATCCCTTTCCTATCTTAAATACACACTTTTGAATGAAAATTGGTTTAAGCACAATCTGGATTTATTGTATTACGTTATCAACCCTTTTGTAAGATTTTCTGTATGGTTACCACCATCTGAACACGTCTTTATTTCTCACATAGTTTAAATATTAACTTCTGGTTTGTTCAGTTTTTAAAACTAAGAAATACATAATACATAGTGGCACACACACAATATAAATAATAATCTTTGAAATGATAGCTAATAAGTATGGTGCAGATGAAGCCTGGTTATTTACAGAGCTCAAAAGTCAATGAAAGTGATCAAGCCATGTTCTTTCATCTTGTAAGTCTCATTGTGATGAAATCTGTGTTTCTTTTACAATCTGTTTTAAACTTGTAATTTTTTTTTCAGCTAAAGATTAGTATGGGATTATAAACTCTGTGTGTATGTGTGTGTATATATGTATGTATATATGTATGTGTGTGTGTATATATCTGTCTATATATCTGTCTATATCTACATACACACACATATACACACACATTCATACATACACTTTACACACACACACACACACACACACACACGTGTGTGTGTGTGTGTGTGTGTGTGTGTATGTAGGTCTTTGGTTATTTAGGTTTTCTCCCGCGTAAAATTGGAAGTGTCTTAGAAGCACGAAGCTGAAGACACCAGCCTGAAGATGACGAATGGGACTTCGTTGAAACGTCGCCAAGACACTTCCAATTTTACGCGGGAGAAAACCCGAATAACCAAAGACCTACATACAAACACTCGCGAAAACCTCAGAATATATATATAATATATATATATATATATATATATATATATATATATATATATATATATATATATATATATATAATAGACTCTTCTGTCTGTTTGTAGTCTTCAATTGGATGAAATAATGTTTGTTTCAACATACCTCAAACGGAGGAACTTAAAGAATGCATCCAAAATCCAGGACCTATTAGTCCTGTGGGATTGAAATTTGGCAAAGTTGTGGACACTTCAAATGTCACCACAGTCAGCCGTGATCCCATGATCATAATTTCCAACGCTCTCTGCCAGCTTCCCCACAAGTAAAGTCAATCCAGAAGTAGACACTTTAGATAGAGCCTCATTAAAGCAAACTATTCCTTCCTAGGCTTTGCAAAGTACACTACTGTTGCTGCAGTCTAAAATTACATTTGTTCTTTTTTTGCAGCTGTATGATACTGCTAATTCTGTTTGCAGTCCACAATTATTCTGAGATCTTTGTATAAATACTCTCAGCAAGTCAGGCATCCATCTCCTACACTATGTGGTTCAGTTTTAAATGAGCTATTTTGGATTTTTCAGTACTAACATTTTATTCTGTAATTTTTAGCCCTTATCTCTAATATGCCAAGATAGTTTTGAATTTTTATTTTTTTCGTTCCAGACTGTTCATTATACCATTTAATTTTGTCAGCTGCAAATTTGGTAAGCATTCCTTCCATCTATTTTTCCAAGTAATTATTTTTTAATTTTTATTTTATTTATTAAATTCGTTTGATTCCCACCGCAAGGTAACTCTGGGTGGCTTACAAGGTGAAAAACAATAAAACAATCATATGGATACTGAGATGGATGGATGGATGGATAGATAGAGATAAAGATATGCAATAAAAATATGGATTACAATGAAAATTGTGGCTAAAAGATGGGTAAGGAGAAAACATGATCTGTTTGCATTTTACAGTTGTTGGCTAGATAGAGCTGAGCTCAGCATCATAAACGTATGGACACAGTATCCAGACCAGGGTTGGGCAACTATGGCCCCTTTACAACCTGTGGACTTCAACTCTCAGAATTCTGGGATTTAAAATCCATAGGTCATAAAGGGACCACATTTTCTCACCCCTTATCCAGACTAATGATGGTGACAGGTCGATTTTGTAGGTGAGAAGATGAGAATGAGAAACTTTCATTGTGCCCAGGAGTAGATTCCTACTTCTAACTATTTATATTTTTAGACTGCTGCTCTTGAGCATGAAGCTGGGCCTTCCCCCAAGGGCATCATTGAAATAAAAGAGGAAGGAAAGTTAATAAATGCTTGGGAGTCCCATTTTGTTTACTAGTTTCCATATATAGTCTTTACAATTCCTGACTTTTAATTCTGATGACAGCAGCTTGAGTATATTCATTGTATTTATGTAAAAAAAAAAGTTATGCTAAAACCCCGTTGCCATTCCAAATCAATATAATGCTTTATTTCAGAGTCCTTGGATTGCTACATCCTCCAGGGTTCTCCATCACTCTCATAATTCCTAGAAAATATCAGTATGAAAAGTCTAGTACGTTTCTCTGGATTAGGGATGGAGAAGGAGAAGAGAAAAACAGGACAAGGAAAAAAACAGCATTGCATTTTTAAGAAATTGGGATGCTGTGTGGCAATTGAAAACATGATGGGGCGGGGGCTTACATATTGCATATTAGTGGGACATAGTACACTAATTACTTGTGAGTTTTTAAGTTAATTTGTGACCAACTAAATGGCTTTTTAAAATTAGTGGGTATGCACACTTAAATGCACATTTTATTAATTGAACAGATTTATGTATTAGCTTTCCTCTGTGAATTCAAGGCAGCGTACATAACACACCCCTCTAATTTTCATTTGTGGAATTGTGAAATTTGTGGTGTAGTTAGGGCTGAGGGAATATGGCTTGGCTAGATTTTCAGTACTTTAAGATTGGATCTTCCTGATCCTTAGTTTAACACTATGACACTCAAATCAAAGGTGATGCTTGGGGTGACATAATTATTCTTAAAAGCGCAGCCTCTTTTTGTGCCAATTTTTGAGGTTGCAGAGGCAGTGCAAAAATGGGATGTTTTCTCTTGCGGCTTCGAAAATCATGCAAGAAAGGGGTGTGCTTTTGTGCGGGTTTCAGAGGGTCTACGACAGCTCGCCACGGCTAACTCGCCACAGCCAACTTACCGCAGCCAACTTGCCATGGGACAATTTGCCATGGTTAACTCGCCATGGGACAAGAGTTACACTAATATTGAAGAAATATTGGAATAGAATCATTAAAGAAAAGATGCCAAAGGAGGGACAAAATGAAATGCGAATTACAAAAAATTAACATAATTTTTAAAATATTTTAAATAATTAAAAATTGAATTGTTGAATTGTCCTGTGGCGAGTTGTCCCTGGCGAGTTATCCCACGGTGAGTTGGCTGTGGTGAATTGGCCGTGACGAGTTGGCTGTGGTGAGTTGGCTGCGGCAAGTTGTCCCATTAAGAAACTGTAGAGGTTGCAGAAGAACATTTTCCGAAATTGTTTCAAGAGTAAAGGCCTCATGCAGCCCAGAGCAGCCTCAGGTAGGCCACAGGGGCCTGTCAACTGAAAGAGAACAGCGTCTGAAAGTAAGGAATGTGTGGCAAACTGTACACCTTGGGTAATGGCATAAGGTGGCCTTTTTAAGTGGCAGCAGTGAGGCTAGGGCTGAAATGAAGGACCAGACTTCTACTTCTCAGGCTCAGCCTTGGTGCTACTGTTGAATACCACTGTTCAAGGTGGCCTAGATGGGTGGAAGGGAGTAGATAGATAATTGTTTTCTTTTTTGTTCAGGGAGTTGGGTGTGACGCACCAGCAGAGTCAAGTTAGGCGTTTTCTGAATTTTTGACACGCTAAGGCCAAAAGATTCTCCTTCGCTGGTCTAAGACTATAATCACTACAGTTAATGTTAAGTGAGCTAGAAAAAAAGATTCAAAGATGGCTGGTATGGTGTAAAGTAAAATTATGGTGAGAGACAACAAATGCGACACTGGAAATAATTCAGCATGTTGTGATACAGCTGAGGAATTCTAGTGCCTCCCTGCCTTCTGGAGGGAGCTGCGTTTAATAAAAGTGTGTGTCCTTTGAAAAGTTCCACTTGATACTTGAAAGCTAAAAATGGAAGCCAAGACCATTTTTAAAGTCTTGTCTTCCAACCAGCTTCTTGTACCTTAGAGAGGTGGTTGGAGTATTAGTTGTAGCTGCTAGACCAGTGGTTCTCAACCTATGGGTCGCTACCCCATTTGGGGTCGATCGACCATTTCACGGGGGTCGCCAAGCAAGGCTGTCTGCCATTTTTTCCCCCTTTTCCGGCGGGTGCCTTACCTCCCTTGGGCTGGGCCAGCTGGTGGTCGGCCTGCTCTGTCTCTGCCGCTTGCCAGCTACACCTCGGCCGGCGCAGGGGGCGGAACCATGCATGCGCGGCGCTCCCGGGCAAGGAAAGTCCTTGACTTACGACCGGTTTAGTCCTCGACTTACAACCGGTTTAGTCCTCGACTTACGACCGGTTTAGTCCTCGACTTACGACCGGTTGGGGGGTCGCGGCATTAAAAAGGTTGAGAACCACTGTGCTAGACCATAATGAGGACTTTACTGATGAGTGTTAAGCATAGCTTTTAATCAGAGTGTATATGAAAAGAGGTTGTGGCTTATAAGACACTTATGTGCAGAAAACCTATTTTCCCCAGGAGAATAGGAAGTGATGAATTTGTTGTATAGAATAAAAAAAAATTCCAAAGCAAGGATTATCCTTCTGATCTTGATGTAAAAGCCCACCCTTGTTTTCCTTGCTTCTATCTATAAAGGTTTAATTTACTGCCCACACTTCAACAACTGGGTATATTTCTTGGGATGGCATTTCCCATAATTTCAAGAGAATTGTTTGTGCTAATAGGAGTTGTAGTCCAAAACCTCTGAGAATCTTTATATGTGTTGAATTTACATGTTAGAAATATATGCATAATGCAGGTATAGAAACCTAGAAACCTGACAACAGAAAAAGATCCAATGGTATATCAAGTCTGCCCTATGAGGTTTGTTGTTTTTTTTCTTTTTAATGTATTATTTTTTTATTTGTAATTATTAATTTTAATTTTTAATTTATCACTATTGTTTGTACGCTGGCTGAGGAATTCTGGTAGTTGAAGTCCACAAATCATAAAAGGGCCACTTTTGAAGACCCCTGGCTTAAGGTCTGCATGATTCACTTAACTGCAGTGATTCACTTAACAGTTGTGGCAAAAAAAGGTTGTACAATCATGCACGACTCACTTAACAATGGAAACTTGCATAGCAATGGAAATTATAGCCCCAATTTTGATCCTAAGTTGAGATCTACCTGTATACCTGGAGGATACCAGCCTGCGTATATAACACAAGCAAAACAAACAAAGCCTAGGCTTGCCTAAACACATTATTTTGAGGAGGAGTATTTTGAAAAAAAAAAATGAAGTGACATTTCCCTTCATTTTTTGTGTGATGAAATAGCATAGTCTGAAAAATAGCCTAGAGAGAACGAATATATCAGTCATCTGTTTCTTCACTCCTGAGTATAATGAAAACATCACTCCCATTTTGATGCCTGCAAATGAAGATTGGATTCTGACTTAGCTTTAGGGATGAGAAACCAACCAGAAGCTGTTGAATTACAACTCCCAATCCAAATCACCATTGGTGGAAAATGCATAAAGTTGTAACTAAGCAACTTTTTCAAAGTCATTATTTCCTTACCATTATGCCAAAGTGAAATGGAAATAGAAGTGAGTAGGTTTCTTCTGGGCATTAGTTGAATCTTGAGTAGATGAAATAGGACAAGAAATTGTGCTCAGATCTTCCTGATTGAAATCCTTTTCTGTCTTTGGAGACTATAGCTATCTCATTATTCCCCCCTTCCCCCCTCTGTACAGTCATCCTGAAAGAATAGGAAAGAAGGGGGATTACGAAATTTCAGTAGTTAATTTCTGGCAAAATCCCTAGTCCGTACTTGCTACTAAGAGAAAAGTTAAAAGAGTTTTTAAATAGCTATGTGCAAAAAAGCTGTCAGCCAGAAGGTCTGCAGTTCCACACACATTCTGCATTTTGAGGGAAGATTTCTGTAAATTATACTATTTCCTAAGGAAAAAAAATACTGCGTTTACATTTGTAAGATACCTTTTCTAAGAATTAACATTTGAATAATCCACTATAGTCCAGTTCATTGGGCTGATTTAACATAGAATCCTGCAGGAGAAGTGGCCATTTAATTAACTGAATCCAAATGCCTGCTCAGTGTAGAAATCCAAATATTGCACAATCTGACAGATTGCTGTTTGAGTCTGATATTTAAATTCATAATTACCATGCCATCCAACCCACCTGTATTTAACAGAAGCAAAGAAACACAGTGAACCCATGAGTTAGTTATTTCAGGAAACTAAGATGCAGTTAATGCATATTTGACTAATCAAGGAGAGAAGCAACTTGGAATTAAGGAAACACTTCTTAACAGTGAGGACAATTAACCAGTGGAACAGCTTGCCATCAGAAATTGTTGTTGCTTCATCCTGGAGGTTTTTAAGAAGAGACTGGACATTCTCTTGTCTGAAATGGTGTAGGGGGTTGGAGTAGAAGACCTCCAAGGTCCTTCCAGTTCTGATTGATTGAAGAGTCATACTATCTCAAAGAAAAAAAGTAGTCCCAGACTATGTAGCTCTTGATCTCACGTTATTCTACCAGAGTACCAAGACTTTCTTGTTGGATATGACACTGCAATAGCTCTTTTGAGGTTTTTTTCTTTCTTTCTTGTTTGCATTTTTGTTGTCATCACTTGAGTAGCTGCTATGTGAATTCTTTTGATTTTGAATATATCCGGAGAAGCAGTTTTTTTGTTCTACTTGGCAACCTTCCTAAGCCTCAACAACTGCTGAGTTTTATTTTCCTGATCCCATCTCTACACTTCTGGACTAGATACCGGTCCTCTTGCTTAGTGACTTCTCCTCTATTCTATCTCTTGAAAAATATCATTTTTAATTTACAGATCTCTAAGCATTCTGTGTAGCCAGAATGGCTTCCTTTGCTCAACTTGAGGCAACTTTAAAGCTTCTTGAGTTCTTTTCAAAATACAACTTCGACTACATGCCGCTTAAATTTCCCTTAAAAGCAAGAACTTCAGCATTAGAGCGACACTTTCCCAATGTTTTTTTTTCCACTTTTTTCAATATTTTGAGAACTAGTCATGTTAGTTTAAAGAAAAGCATTGCTTGCTGAGCTTGGCCATTCACAGTGGGTGTCATTAAATGCTGCTTTATAGAAGGCAAATATCTATGTTTACCATCTTCTCCAGCGTATAGGGTGTTCCCTGTCTTTTTGGAAGAAGTGGACACATTTATAACAAAATGAAATCTAACAAAATGAAATTCAATGGTGAAAAAAGTAAGGCTCTACATTTAGGCAAGAAAAACGGAATGTACAGGTATAGTATAGGGGGGTACCTTGCTCAATAGTAGTAACTGTGAGAGGGACCTCAGAGTCCTAGTGGACAATCATCTAAATATGAGCCAGCAGTGTGCTGCAGCTGCCAAAAAAGCCAACACAGTGCTAGGCTGCATTAATACAGGGATAGAATCAAGATCACGTGAAGTATTAATACCACTTTACAATGCCTTGGTAAGGCCACACTTGGAATACGGCATCCAGTTTGGGTCACCACGATGTAAAAAAGATGTTGAGACTCTAGAAAGAGTACAGAGAAGAGCAACAAAGATGATTAGGGGACTGGAGACTAAAACATATGAGGAACGGTTCCTGGAATTGGGTATGTCTAGTTTAACGAAGAGAAGTGTTCCAATATCTCAGGGGCTGCCACAAAGAAGAGGGAGTCAAGCTATTTTCCAAAGCACCTGAAGGCAGGACAAGAAGCAACGGGTGGAAACTAACCAAAGAGAGAAGCAACCTAGAACTGAGGAGAAACTTCCTGACAGTTAGAACAATTAATCAGTGGAACAACCTTCCTCCAGAAGCGGTGAATGCTCCAACACTGGAAGTTTTTAAGAAGAAACTGGAGAGCCATTTGTCCAAAATGGTATAGGTTTCCTGCCTGAGAAGGGGGTTGGACTAGATGACCTCAAAGGTCCTTTCCAACTTTATCATCATCATATCATCATCATCATCATCATCCATCATCATTATTATTATTATTATTATAAATTGATTAGACTTGATTTGATTTATCCATTCATTCAATTTGTATGGTTACCCAACTAAACAAATTATTCTGGATGCAAACAATAATAAAATAAAATAAATGATACCAATAACAGATACAAAAATTATAATGCACACAGCCAAGGAAGATATTACAATATCACAATCAACAGTTACTAGCATAGCCAGGAGAGGGGTCCCTTCACACACTTGGGCCCCCCAGATCTGACCACTGAATAATGGTCAGCAGGTTAACCTCCAGAGAAACAAAGTTTCATAGGGTGGACGCAGTGATTGAAAAGCTAAGTGGCTGACGTGACCTGGAGCATATCCATGCTGCTGTACTACATTTTCTAATACACAATGAGGTCCTTATGGAATCCAAGCACATTTTTTAGGAAAAAGATTATAATGGAAGATTGTCCCGTTTTACAGTTTTTCTAAATATTTGTGGGATGGGGAGTCATCAAGTGAGACTTGCAAGGGTGGATATCACTTGGGGGATTTTAGTATTGTCACAGTATGCCTGAATTCACATAATGTACTCAATCACACAGCAAGCTAAACAACTATGGTTAAAACTAAGCACACTTCGCATGTGGTGCTAATGCACAGCTAGATCTTTAACATGTATTGTGTTGAAACTGGTCTTTGTAGTTCTCTTTAGAAAATCATTGAACTACTTCATCTGTATTAACATCCTGCATAGAAGACAGAAAAGGGGAATGCCAGAACTTCGTAATTTCTCAGGTTTCTGCTGCTATTAAGATTTACTGTTTAGTTTTGTATGTCTTGGGCCTCTGTAGATTGGCTAGTCACAGTGCAACCTGTTCAAGCTCTCTATAAAGAGCTTTTGAGAAACAGCAGAAAAGGGAGAATTCTTTGGCTCTAATAGAATGAATGTGGAATGAGATGAGTGCCTTGTATACAGCAAAGAAAGAAAGAAATAGAATATAACACTGTCTGGCTTCATGTAAATGATTCTAAGCTGCATTTTATTTTATTTTTTGCATCAAGCTTGCAAAATATAAAGGCTTCTGGTGGTCTCATCCTTGTACATAGGGAGAAGTTATAAGATTAAACACCTGCTTCCTTAGGTACAGTTTTCTGTATATATAAGGGTCAACTTCGTCTTCTGTGGTGATTCATTGGTAAATTAGAGTTATGTTTCATATAGTTCATAGATGATAGCCTGTCAAACATGTTGCATTGACAAAATTGTTCCTCCTATTAGTTAAAAATAATTACCTGCCATAATGTACAAAAGCACATGATTACTGCTGTCTGTCCACTTATATTTCTTCTCCTGGTGTATTGCAAATCTTGCAAGAAACATATGCACTGCTAATTATTGTGTGCTTATGAGATGGCAATCTTTTAAGGTGTCCTTCAAACATATTTTTGTGAATTAAGAATGCCCCCAAACTTGCAGGTTTATGTCATGTTACCTTAAAACACAAGCTTTCTAAAAACACTTAACAAGTATTTAATTTAGGCCAGTGGTTCTCAACCTTTTTAATGCCGCGACCCCAACCAGTCGTAAGTCGAGGACTAAACCGGTCGTAAGTCGAGGACTAAACCGGTCGTAAGTCGAGGACTACCCAACCGGTCGTAAGTCGAGGACTTTCCCTGCCCGAGAGCGCCGCACATGTGTGGTTCCGCCCCCTGCGCCGGCCGAGGCGTAGCTGGCAAGCGGCAGAGACGGAGCAGGCCGACCACCAGCTGGCCTAGCCCAAGGGAGGTAAGGCACCCGCCGGAAAAGGGGAAAAAATGGCGGACAAAAAAATGGCAGACAGCCTTGCTTGGCGACCCCCGTGAAATGGTCGATCGACCCCAAATGGGGTCCCGACCCACAGGTTGAGAACCACTGATTTAGGCACTATGTGTTTAGAATTATAGATATCTCTAGCCCAATAACTCCCATCTGACTTATTGGGATCTGTATTAGAAAGATATTTAGTTTCTAATTTATTTCATTATTTGACTGGTTTACTAGAGTGATACTATGTACTATGTTTATTTAAATACAGTAAAATCTATAGCAAAACTGTAGAAATACAAGAATTAAAATAAGCAAAGGATCACATAATGATCAGTTAACCTGTTAGCATCAGCCCATCTCTGAAAGTCTCTGGGCAAACCCCAGATTTCCTGGGTAG
>NW_015386206.1:308325-316673 GCF_001527695.2 Protobothrops mucrosquamatus | reverse complement strand
TTTCTAATTTATTTCATTATTTGACTGGTTTACTAGAGTGATACTATGTACTATGTTTATTTAAATACAGTAAAATCTATAGCAAAACTGTAGAAATACAAGAATTAAAATAAGCAAAGGATCACATAATGATCAGTTAACCTGTTAGCATCAGCCCATCTCTGAAAGTCTCTGGGCAAACCCCAGATTTCCTGGGTAGGTGGATGGGGGAGAATAAGCATTTTCACAATGTGGATCATCACAAAAAAAGCACAGTTACAAATCTCTCCCATGTTGTGCGCCGCCCTGAGTCCCTGTCGGGAGAAGGGCGGCATATAAATTAAATAAAATAAATAAATAAATAAAATAAATACCCAGAGACATAAAAAAAGAGACTGTGTCACAACAAATTGTCCAGAGACTTTTGAACAGGTGGGTCAACACTGGGCAAGGAAGACATTGATGAAGGTACCTTAGTGTTAAGTCATCTTCTGTCTAAAGATCAAAACTAGCAAAAACTTCTGAATTGTACCAGGAAGCTATTAATGCCAGTGCAGGATATAATGTATGGGTATAATGCACTAATCTACAGTATACCAGTATTCAGTATGCAGTATACAATACACCAACAACTGGGCTATGTTCTGGATTGGTTGAAGCTTCTGAATAATCTTTAAAGCCAACTCCACATTGAATATCTTGCGTCCAAGTGGCTAGTCATGAGGACACGAGTTACTGCTTCAAGGCCCTCTCATTCCCTATAATATTGCATCTGGCACACAGAAAATGCTGGACACACACACACACACACACACCACCACCACCACCATCTGCACTTGCCTAATTAGAAGTACTCAGGAATTCGGAAGTGCCCCAAAGTCACAGTTCTTCTGAGAGTTGTGTCATTTGTCCAGAACAAAGCATAAAATGCTTCCAATACTGATCTTGCCATCTCCCAGTTTGGAAGAGAAGAAAAGACATCACTGTGAATTCTTAACGAAGCGATTGTTTAGGCCGTATGAATATCATCACATCTTGACTACATGTACTTAGTGGCACAAAGACTGTGCGTCTAATCCTGCTATTGGACAAGTTAGACATTTTTCTTAGGACGCTGGACAAAAATTATTCTGAGATACTGAGCATGACATTTAGAGCAGAACTCGGTGACCGTTTTAGTGCTGATGATGATTGTCTTGAGTGCCTGTGGGTTAATTAAATTTGTAAGTTGCCTAGATAAACTCTTGTATTTCATGGATTAGGGTATTAATTATATCATTTTTAAATGGACAAAATCTCACCAGTTTGCAATGAATGTTAAATAGGATAGACCCAGTAATTCACCTCTAGTGTTATTATCAGCTTTCCATTTGTTTACGGTGTGTGTAAGTCGGATAAATTGGGGCCTGAAAACACCATGGGAAATGGGTCCATTTATTACTCTAGTACTTCTGGACATTGTCCTCTTGGTTTCACAGTCTAGTTTTATGCTTAATAACAGTAGCACTTAGACTTATATACTGCTTCATAATATATACTTTGTAGTGCTTTATAGCACACTCTAAGCAGTTTACATAGTCAGCATACTGCCTCCAACAATCTTGGTCCTCATTTTGCCAACCTCAAAAGGACGGAAGGCTAAGTCAATCTTGAGCCAATCAGGATCGAACTCCTGGCATTGGACAGAGTGAGCCTGCAATACTGCATTCTAACCACTGCGCCACCACGGCTCTTAATAGATATTGTTTGTATGAAGTGATGTATAACATATATAATGTATAACTCAGGGATATACAGGTGGTCCTCAACTTACAACTATGATTGGAACCAGAACTTCTTTTGCTAAGTAATGAGGTTGATAAGTGAGCCGTGCCAAATTTTATGGCTTTTTTTTTTTTTTTTGCTATAGTTGCAGTTGTTAAGTGAATTATACAACTGTTAAGCGTATCCAGCTTTCCCCGTTGACTTTGCCTGTTGGAAGCTAGCTGGGAAGACCACAAATCACAAATATGTGACCCTTGGATGCTGCAACCATTGTAAATGCATGCCAGTTGCCAAGGCCTGAATTTGTTTGATGTGACTGGGGATATACTGCAATGGTTGTGTGAGGACTGGCTGTAAATCATTTTTTTCAGTGTTGTAAATTCGAACAGTCACTAAATGAATAGTTGTAAGTCAAGGACTACCTTAAAAGATCAGACAACAATGTCATTTTGTGTCCTGCTGTTCTATTTAGATAAACAGCTTTGTGGTCCTGTTTTATTGTATTATTATATTGATTCCAGTGAGAATAATTTGCAGTATTCCAGTGTAAATTGATCTTTAAAGGGAAACATATTTCCAGCTCTTATTTTTTGCTATGTGGCCTTCCAATTATTTCTTTTTTGTGGCTTTGCAGCTTCAGTTGGTGCCAATTTTTATTGTGTAGTCACATTGAAGCTTTTTTTAAAAAAAAAAAACACAACAACAACAAGGTAATGAGCATCTGGGTATTCTCCAATGAAAGCTGAACACAACTACTTAGGCTGCCTCAATAATTGAATGAGTAAATTGGCATAAATAAATAAATTAGCATACACTTAGCACAAAGGATCATGATATTTTATATTAAGTCAGTAACACTTGTCAGTTAAGATAATTCTGTAAGAATGGTGAATTGGCCACTATCTGCAATGCTAACACTGTAGTCATTTCTCTGTATGTGTTCTTTTCCCACTGTTACAAGAAATAAATTCAGTGTTTTTCCCTTCCTTGTGCTGAAAGAGAAATTTACAAGGTCAAGATAAAGCAGAAAGCCTATAAAGATGAGGTATGGATTCTGCAGGTGCAGATTTTATTCCTTTTCAGGGAGGTCTAAGTTAACAACTGCCTCTTGTGATGGTGTTGAAAAAGATTTACAACCCGTCCTCAATCTTGTAGCTGTCTAGATTCTGTGTGGTTGTGTGAGTGTGATTTGGGTGCTTCGACACCGCTGCACATTTAGGATAGTGGCAGCATCCCAGGGTCATATGAGCACCATTTGCAACCTTCCTATCCAGCTTCTGACAAGCAAAGTCAGTGAGGAAGCTGGAAATAAGCCATGGTCATTGAAGTCACATTTCATGAACGTTGTTATTTGCTTAACAATTGCAGTAGAACTAATGTCATATATCAGCATGATCATGTAATGCAGGGCTGTCAAACTCACAACGTCACGTGATGTGTCGTGATGTATCATGACTTTTTTTCCATTGCCGGCAATGGGGAGGGCACGGTTTCGGCATGACACCCCCAATGTAATGTAATGTAATGTCATGCAATGTAATGTAGTGTAATGTTTCACTTAAAAGCTGCATTGCTTATAACAGAATTGCTGTCTCAATTACTGTTGTTAAGTGAAGACTATCTGTATCAGGTCACCATCCAATTATCCAATTTATCTATTGGCACATAACTGGGCTAGTTATTCTCATTGGGTAAAACTTATATCTGACTAAGCTAAGCAGGTCAGTGATGGGGAATCCCCTAGAGCAGTGGTGGCGAACTTATGGCATGCGTGCCAGAGGCGGCATTCAGAGCCCTCTCTGTGGGCACACGCACTGTTGCTCCAGCCCCGCCTCCTCCCACAGCCCCCTCCTCACCAGCAGTCCCCCAGAGGAGAATCGCCCCCGGGCGTGGCCTACGTGAAGCAGCGCAGCCAAGGACATGGTAGCTGGGCAATGGAGACAAGACTCCGCCCTTGTGCCCCATCGCACGCAGATGATGCTGCAGGGCACGGGCGGAGGGTGTGGCCACCATGGTGCTGCTGAGCTGCCTGGATGATCTGTGGCAGGCCGTGGAGGTGGTGGGTGGCCCAGCGGGCAGGGCGGAGCAGGAGCGGGGGGGGGCGGTTTTTGGGCACTCAGTCTCTAAAAGGTTCGCCATCACTGCCCTAGAGATTGCAGGATTTCTAGGGTGGGCTGGACTGTCAAAAAATCCACAAAACATCCTGGTGAAGACACTTCCACAATACTGCCAAGAAAACAACACAAATGCATTAGAAGGACCTGAACTCAGCTCCATAGAGATTTTTAAGTCACATTCAACTTTGTTTTGATCCTCACCTCCTCAGGCATCACCCCCTCCTTCAATAAAAACCCCAGAGATTATGATTAACCACTTGATGACTACGTGTATGGGAATAGACAAAAATAAATAGAACATGAAAAATAAACAGGAAACATACTTTTACAACTGATGTTCAAAGATATTTTAAAGTCAATTTGTTTACATTTTAAGTGGATTATTTTTACAGCTGAGTTTAATGAGAAATTGAGTTGGATTTATTATTTAACAAACTTGCATATGATTGTTTCTAAATATTTTAGTCTTAAAAATTGGCAGTTATGATAAATATATATGAGACTATATTGTCTTGGGTGTTAAGGCACTGACATACTTCTGGATCCCTTGAAAGTGCATGGTTGTCCAGTGTGGGAGAATAGTTTTTACTCCCAGTTATTTATTTCATAGGTTAAACATCCTTTCAGCATATTCCTTATTACTCAGTATAGTATCAGAACGTAATATCACACATATCACAGTCACACATTACCTAACATATAACACAATATGTAACATGCATCATATAACAACATAGCAACATCATATAACAACATGTAACAATGCATTACGTTACGTTACGTTACGTTACGTTACGTTACATTACATTACATTACATTACATTACATTACATTACATATATATATATATATATATATATATATATATATATATATATATATATATATATATATATATATATATATATATATATATATATATATATAGTCTTCTGAAACCATGGGATAGGAAGTCTTTTTTAGAGGGCCGCATTTTCTGAATGTAGCAGTGTTATTTAGCAATTCATTGCAGAAGATAATTCTCCAATGAATGTAAGGTATCATCTATGACAGGATTCCCCAACCCCCGGTCTGCCAGCAACCGGTCCGCACAAACAAGCAAAGCCCCATCCGTGGGATGCAGGCAGCACACAACTATGCACTCTCCGGTCTGTGGAAAATCCTTTCTTCACGGAACGGGTCCCTGGTATCCAGAAGGTTGGGGACCTCTGATCTATGAAATCTTTGCTTCAGTTATCTGCAGGACTATTCAGTTAAGTTTTGTCTATCTATCCTATTAGTTATTATGTCATCTTATGGGCCGTTGGAGACATGCCATATCTGTGGCCACAATTGCTCTGTGGGAAAGTTCCTCCCTTCCTGTCTTTATGGCACCCACCATGTTGTTGTAGATCTAGGATATTATGGTTAAATTACACAGTCAGCCAGATGTTTAGGCTGGTTTTGCATTTTTATCCACCTATCAATTTCTTCAAAAGGACCTGGATTAGATAGATGTTGTTTTATATTATTAAAGGTTTCATCACCGGCTGTAATCTGTCCCAAATAAAGCTGCCTTTTGAAATTGATTTGTGGTGATTTTGTCAATGCTAACATAGTATTCAAGTGATACTCCAGATGTTTTGGGATTGCACCCAAGACCCCTATTACAATTGGTAATACTTTTGCAACAATCATTTTACTTCTATTAGCAGATATTTATTTGTATTTTGTCATTTTCTCCATTTCTTTCTCTTCTTTTTTGTTGTCTCCACATACTGCAATCTCCACTATCCAGACTTTTTGTCTTTCTTGCCAACAATTATTAAGTCTAGGGTGTTATGGGGCAGGTGCCTGTCTGTTTGAATTCTAAAGTCCCAGAGCATTTTTAGCTTCTTTATTTTCTATGACTTTGTCTATTTTGTGGTCCCACCAGTCCTTGCTTGCAGACAAATGCTATTTCTTGCATATATTCCAATGCACCATTGTCATGTTGTTTGTAGTCAGTCTGTGCAATCTTGCAGCAGAGTTCAGGTTTACGCTTTGAACAGACACAGTTTATAAATGGAAGAAACAAAAGTCATTTTTGAGAGCAAGGCTGCTATTTGCAATAGAGTTTCTACTTTGTTTTCATCAACCAGTGTCTTTGGTTCTGAATTTTAGTGGCAGTTTTGGGATCTTCTCGGCATTTTATTACAAAATAAAAAGACTTGAGTGCTCTTTATGTATTCAGTCCACAGCTTTATCCAGATTCTTCCATCATAAAAAAGATATCCATATACAACAAAGAGTTCTTGTTGATTCTAGCATGGAATTCAAGATGATAGCTCTCAAGTTAGCTTCTATCTAAGCATTGCCTGCACTCAGATTTAGATGCTATTAAAAATATAATCCTCCCTCTCCCCTTCCCCGTGTCCCATTTCCCGCATCAGTGGGATTAATGTAATTATTGTTTTGTGAGCACAGTTCCCTATAAGTATGCATTGGAGATTCTTACAATATTATCTATCTTTGTTTGGGGAAGGTTTGTTGGTGGCTATTACAAAATCAACTAAGCCATATTCTTCAAAGCCTTGGTTTAGTAAGGTAAATGGCTAAATGTATTGGGACAACATCTTTAATACTCTTGAAATATTGGCCCCTGAGCTGCCATCACCATCTCTGTAGCTTATTTTAATATTGAAATAAGCCTATATTGAAAGTTAAAAATGTCAGCCTTACTCTTTAAAATCTGTCTGAGCAATTAGTCTCCTCATTGTCACAAATTAAATTTTGCCTTTACTCTTTATATTTCAGTACCATCTTCCTGTGATAGGAGGCTCCTAAGAGGAAACCTTCTACCTATCAATGCACGACCAATGGTAAGTCACTTAAAATGTTCTTTGTGTTTGAAGTTGCTTTAAATAAAATTGGCTTTACGTATAGTCCTCACTTAATAACTACCCTATATAGTGACTGTTCAGATTCATCATGGTACTGAAAAAGTAACCAGATATTTTGTTTACATTGGTTAGGGTTATGATTAATTTAATTGATCCATCCATCTCTCTCCGTCTATCTCCATCCATCCATCCTCTTTTTTGTAGTATTGCTGTTAGAACTGGAAATTAGAATAGGGGGTAAAATGGAATGTTTTTATTGTGAATGGTTTATTAAAAATAGAATTAAATATATTGCAATATTTGTTAACTTCCAACACTTAGATTGCTGCTGTCTTTTCTTTCTCGCTTGCTTACTCCTTTCTTTTATTGCCCACAATCCTTGCTTTTTTTCCTTAGTCTAGTAAAGGATGTCTGACTGTGGTATTTTAAAACTCATTGTTCTTAAAAGATGCCCAGAAGCAAGGCATTGTGATAAGGAGAGGAGATTTATTGGTGTGCCTGTGGGGAGAGAATTAATTTCAGTATAAATAATACAGTCTCAGTAATATTTAAATGTGATCTTTCACATGAAAATGCTAAAGAACAATGTCACTTTTTTAAAAAAAACAGGGTGTAGCCTATTTTCAAATCGTTGTGCCCCATCCTTATGCTTTTAGCTGGTTGAGAGTGTAAAAGAAAGAATGTGTTCAAGTCCTTTTAAAAGAACTTTTCTGGACAGTGGCCTTTGATGTTTTCCTACAAAAGTAGAGAATGTTTTGCTTTGGTTTAGCTTCTGAAGATTCCTCTCCTTATATCCTCACATGTTCTCTGCCTGCTTACATTGTCATTGTTGCGTATCTTCATAGCACAATAAACAGAAGGATACAAGGACTGGTTAGGTAGTGTTATTGCTGGAGGCTAACAAACGAGTCACATTGGCCTCAATCAGAGTTGAGTGGAGAAATAAAAGTACATTCTGGAAACAAGTACTGCTGTGTAACAGTGTGCCTCTCCTAGATCAACAACAATATTCTGATTTTTCAATTGCTGCTATGCTTGGGTTTAATGGGGCCTTGGTTTAATATGATCTGGGCATGGAATTCTGCGGTTGGCTGATCAGCAAATGCTTCAATACGATTTCCTGGTTTTAGAGAACATAGTCGGGCATGATTTTCCAATGCCAAACAATGCAAATGGCCCAAAGATTTATCAGTATGAGTAGTCCTCAACTTGCATCAGCCTTGGAAAGGCTGTTCTATGGTCCATAAAAGCACATAAAACTTGTAAAATATTGTGTGAGTCCCCATTCTATCCCTGTGGTCACATGACCACATATGCAGCACTTGGCAACCCACACTCATTTATGACTGGTTGCAGCATCCCACCGTCATGTGATTTTCCCCTATTTTATGGCATATTTTTTTTTTGCTGGCTTATAGCAAAAAAAAACAAAACAAAAAACAACCCACCACTTATGGAGAACGGGTTCGTATTTATGATTTGCTTAACAACCACCATAAAACCAATTGTAAAATTTGTGTCTGGTCACCTTACAATGCTCAATTCTGGTCCCAATTGCAGTCATACGTCAAAGGATACCTCTAACGTAAATAGTCCCAAAGTAATCCTGGTTTTTGTTTAATTTCAA
>NW_015386206.1:237876-308159 GCF_001527695.2 Protobothrops mucrosquamatus | reverse complement strand
TTTGTCTCCTTTAGAAAACAAAAAAAGATAGTTTCTCCTAGTTTTTGGAATTACAGTTTATGACTATTGGTGATGGGAGAACTGCCTATGCTATGAGGAACAGCAATATAAAAAGTGATGTAAAAGTCATCTTCCTAGTCCTCAGTGCCTGGTCTGACCTTCAGTGACTTTCTGCCAAAGAGAAGAAGGTCTTTTTCTCATTTGAATGGATGTATCAGAAACAATATTAGCAGATCCAGGTAGTCCTCGACTCACAATCACAATTGAGCCCACAATTTCCATTGCTAAGAAAGGCAGTTGTTAAGTGAGTTTTGTCCTATTTTACAACTTTTTTGCCGCAGTTGTTAAGCGAATCACTGCCGTTATTAAGTGAATCTTGTGGTCCTTAAGCAAATTTGGCCTCCCCCATTGAATTAGCTTATCAGAAGCCAGCTGGAAAGATTACTGATGGTGATCACATGACCCTGGGACAGGGCAACTGTCATAAACATGCTAGTCGCCAAGAGTTTGAATTTTGATCACGTGATCGTGGGAATGCTGCAGCGATTGTAAGTATGAAAACCAGCCATAAATCACTTATTTCAGTGTTGTCATAACTTCAAATGGTCACTAAATGAATGGTTGTAAGTTGGACTACCTTTATCTAAACCAGGGGTGTCAAACTGCCGGCCCATGGGCCGGATGCATCATGGCAAAACTGCGCCCACCCCATTGCTGGCAATGGAAAAAAAGTCACGATACATCGCGACACGTCACGTGACATTGCGAGTTTGACATCCCTGATCTAAACCAATGTACTTTGTTCACTCTGTTTTCAGTTTCAGTTTCATAGAACAGAATAAACGAATGGGAGAAAAAATCTATATGATAATGCTTTGCCCTTTAAATTTTGTTTAAAAAAATGTTTTTGTAACATTTAAACAACAGCAATAATGAAGCCTTGCTGACTCATGCTTCACCCTAAAGGCAGTTCATAAATATTACAATATGATGTATGAGTCTGTCTCTTTTGCACATGCTTTTGGCTAAAACAGGGTGTTAAAATACATGTCCAGTAAAATGATAAATATAAAAACACCTGTTTTAATTAAAACTTTTTAAATTTCTCAAATTGCTTTTCCCATCTGCAAGAATAAAGTGTGTATGACTTCATACTTTAGTCAAGAGTTCAGTATCTTTCCACATTATTGCTTATTAAAAAAAATGACTCACTGCATCATAAAGTATGATCAGCTCCATTAAATTTTAAAATACTAGGAAGATTCTGTTTTAAGTCATACTGTATTTTGTTCTAATTTGCCCCCCAAAATAAATATTTATAGAGTTGCAGACTAGTTACTTAGAAAAATAAAAGTTGATGTTTAATTGTTGCTTTTAGCATCCTTTGTGGAAGGAGAACCTTTAGAAAAGCCACTTTTGTAAGAAGTGGAGTATAAAAATAAATAAAATGGAGTGCATCTTATGGAGTAGTGGAGTAGCTCAAAATATAGTCTTGAATAAAATATGCATGAATGCTGGATCAATCATGCAGTGTCACAAGAATCTCATCATCCATTTTTAGAATCCTTTTTAAAGAAAAACCTGTAGAGCTGCTGACAGCTTTGAAGATACAAGTAGTCCTTGACTTATGATCATCAATGAGCCCGGAATTATAGTTGTAAGTTATGGTGATTGTTAAGTGAGTCACTAAGTGACTGCACCCAATTTTACAACCCTTTTTGTGTTGCAGTTGTTAAGTGAATGCTGTGGTTGTTAAATGAACCTGGAAGCAAATGCTAGTCATAAATTCACAGTCCTCTTACTGCAGGTTGCTGCAAATGGCCGTAAATGCGAGCTGGTTGCAAAATGGCCAAAATGTGAGCACATGACTGCAAGGATATAGTGATGGGATTGTTGGAACTTCGAAACAGAGTCATAACTACTGTAGCTCTGGGGATAACTTTGAACGGTTGCTAAGTGACTGGTCATAAGTTGAAGACTACCTGTAATACTGACTTAAATAGCTTTATTCTTAATTTGAACAGAGGCCCTTCAATAACTAGAGTGAAGTAGCAAAAATTAGAGAAGGAGTAAAAGGGAACGTGGAAGGCTTTGAAACCCAGTTGTTAGAATATCTCATTGTCTGCTCCTAAAATTTGACTCTATGCAATTCATGATATGTAATGTAAGGACAGTCTTTGTGCATGGGATTACTCATCAGAAAGAGAGTCTTGTGGGAAATTATTTGGGATTTATTACATAGTTTGTGTTCCAAGAGTGGCTTTAGAAACTACCTACGCAGCCTATGTTCATTGTATTTGGTGGAACTGCAATAAGGTAAAATGCTGTGATGAATTATGCCATGTCATTTTGAAAAGGAGGCATCAAGAACTTGCTTGAGCTCAAATCATAGTAGTGGGACAGAGTGAGTGTCATTTATAAGCTTCATCCTATGAAATCCTTTACTTTTAAACATCCCTTCCGACAATCTCCTAAAAAGTGGTCAGTACAAAAATAACAATTGAAATTCCTAGACCCCTGTAAAACAGATGTAACTTTGAATGTTGTGGGTTGCCTTGATTGGGTACGTAATATGGTGATAACCTAAACCATTTTCTGTCCTAGTTTGTTTTGAAGCTGTTATGTGTGATACCCTAGTTCAGGGGTAGGCAACCTTGGCTCTTTTATGACTCGTGGACTTCAACTCCCAGAATTCCTGGCTCAGGAATTCTGGGAGTTGAAGTCCACGAGTCATAAAAGAGCCAAGGTTGCCTACCCCTGTCCTAGTTCAAAGCAGATTGTAAATACGAGTAATTAATAGGATTTAAAAAAAAAGTTTGAATCCTGATTCATACAAAGGCTAACACAATTCATATTTAGACAAGCACTGTGATCAAGCCAATAACTTGTGTGTGATTAGTGTGCACAGAATGTTCTAAATATCCCAAATTATCATAATAAATATCCAGTTATGTATGGCTAAATACTGTCAGTTTTTGCCTTTATCCATATTTCTATCCATGGGACTAGTTCCACGTTCCATGCAGTTTCCATTTTATTGTATTTCTATTCTGCTGTTGGGTTCATTTACTGAAGGGGATGAAGAGTTAAATCTTTTAAGAAAATTATGGATTTTTAAATATGGTGCATAATGTCAGAGTTAAGCTCCTGTTTACTGAGTAAGTATTAGAAGAGGCAAGAGAAGTCTCATAAGTGGCTTCTCAACTCTAAAAAAACAACAACACTGGCCTTTTTTTATTTATTTAACTACTTAGGCTTTGAAGTGGCCTATCAGAAGCACGTAACTACTCCATGTTTCCCCCCCCTTTGGTACCATTAATGGACTGCCCAAAGGATATTTTCCCTCCTACTTTGCACTCATGAGTATTGCCATCAAGAATGCATTAGCAAATCCATGTTTGCTTTGGAATAAAGGAAGCCGGCAAATTGATTGAGAGATGATTGTGTGTACTTACAGATGTTTATTATCGAAGGAAGGACATTGGAAAATGTTCTGGGTTTTCCATCTTCTTGGCATGGCTTTATTTTGTAAAACCAGGTGAGACATAGATGGGCAGATTTATATATCATATTGCATGACATGATATATAAGCTTTTGTTTGGACTGAGTTTAGAAAAGATCTTAGTCTTTCATCCAGCTTGGTTGTTTTTCTTGATGACTTTCATTAGGCAGCAATTGTTGGCATAAAGCATTTGACATGGTTACTTTTATCATTCTTGGAAGGAGGTTAGTAACATATAGGACTCCCCTGCACAAATTTTATTCACATTCTGCAGGGTAGGGTAGGTTGATATTTCAAAAGAAGTTCAATGTCATCCAGTGAGTTTAATGGACTGGCATTTACTGGGCTCCTGGGTGCATGGCTTATTTTTGGAATAGACAATATTTGGTCCTTCAAGTGTTCATATTTTTGTTTGGTCAATGCTAGAACAGTTGGGAGTACAAAGACTCTATAAAGATAACAATTTATGTTTCTGTTTTTCAAATTTTTGCTCAAATTACTGGGAAATAGCAGGGATACTTTAAAGGCTGGTCAAAAACCATCATAAAGATAACTTCTTTGATTTCCAGTAATACTCCATCTATACTACGTCTTCTAGGTAGGAAAGAATGAGGCTCAGATTTGCTCTCAAAAGATAATGAAAAAAAAAGAAATCAGAATATTTTTCTTCCAAGGAGATTGTCAACGTTTCTAATGGACTGCTTGGTTTGAAGATAATGGACAGCCTTATATACTCTATTCATCTGAAGGTTTTAAGTGTATGGTTTCTATAAAGTTTGCAATTGTTCAATAGTAATTTGAATTAAAATTGAGTTGAATTAATTTATAATTAAGTGTGCAGTGAGAGTCCAGTAACTGTTTATTGTACAATATAAAGCAGACCAATACGTTAAGCAATTGTGTCTTCCGTTTGTTTGAGCATAGCATGCCGCATGACCATAGCAATTATATTTTGTTGATCCAGATTTGGGGATCAGTGTGCAGTGTGATCTGAACATCGGCCCTTTTATTTTAAGTGAAAGTGGAAATGGTTGTTTGGATGTAAACCTCCATGTCTTCTTCCCTGTGGTCTCATTTTAAAATGACAGAATAGTAATGCAGAAAACTACAATGCATCTGAAGCTCTCCCTTAATTTCCCAAGCAGAATCCAGGTAAAGGAAAACTGTTGATGAATATAGAGATGGCTTTGTAGGAAATGGCCTTAGAGACTTTCTTTACACAGACCCAATAGCTTAATCTTCTCTCTCATCTCTTGCAAAATATAGAGCAGCTGTACTATTCAACTAGTCTGACGTGCCTGTTTGGGAATCCCCACAAAATCCCCCAAACCTTCCTCAGTTTCATATTTAGTGATTTCACCCAATCAACTCTTGTATGTGGAAACCGCCGAAGACAATGTGAAAAAAAAACCTGAATTCAAGATGAGAACATAAGAATTGTTATAATCCCTCAAGGAGTTCAGTCCAGGCTTGTCTCATTAGCCAACTACGGCTTTGATCATAACAAAACCACCTTCTTTGTTCTTGTGATGGTACAGGTTATGCACTGTGAAACCCAGTTTCCAGATATGGCTAAAGCAGGAAATGTCATATCAGCAGAAACTCTGAATACCTGTAATCTGCAGAGAATTCTTTTCCTTCCCTCCATTACTAGAGAAAAAAAATATGTCTTGTGTTCTTTTAAAAATAAATGAATAAGGAAAAATAGGACTTCACATTAAGGCCAGAGCAGAAACTATAGGAGATAGATGGCTTACACCAAAGCTAACAATTTATACTTCCTTTGCTAAATTCTAGTAATAGAAAAATGTATGAAGCTGTGTCATAGCCTTGTGAATAGCTAACAATGTATACTTCCTTTGCTAAATTCTAGTAATAGAAAAATGTATGAAACTGTGTCATAGCCTATGTCCAACCCTGTTTTACTAAATTTGCTGCCTTTTCTGAGTGTGGGGAAACTAGCAAGACAGGGATGAGATCATGGCATATCTTTAGATTGGAGTCTTACTTGCTCCTTGGAGACCAAGGGGAAACAGCTGGGAGTGAGGTTGCGCTTTCCAGTGGTTCTACACATTCCCTCTAGTGTTGCATTCTACCTCATTTCTTTCAAAATAAACACACAAGCCGTGCTTTCATAGCAGTTCTGAAATATAGATCAGAAAAAATATGGTTTTATTACCCCATATATGTTAATGAACGAGCAGGACCTCAATTATAACCAACAAAGTATAGATAGAAAATGTCTTAATTTAGAATTCACACTCAAGAGTATTGTTATATTTTGAACCTTGATACCCAGTATTTTTTAAAAAAAGACTTCTGGTTTTTAAACTAAGGTGTGAGCATGGATTTTGCAGCTGGGAAACAGATTTCTAATTTGGAAATTAAAGATCCAAACTTTTCTCTACATTTTGAAACCGAATATGTCGAGCACAAATGAAATTAAGTTTTAGTAGACATGCACTGTGTAAATGTTCTAGGAAGGCAACTAATTTCATTTCTGTTAAATCGACTGGTATTTTAGTCTGTTTAATTATAATGTGTTCCTTACAATAGCATACAGAAGAGGATAAATTGAATGGATAAATGCAAGTAAGAGATGGATATAAGATAAGATGGATGTGACTAAATGATATATTTTGTGTGTCTGAGCATGCACAATAAGCTTTTGGGATAACATATAATATCAACCTAAAACAATCTATCATAGGATGAAGGTCTCTTCAATGAAAATTGAAGATTATTGGCTACCATGTTGGTTCTCCTGTACATTGATAGGTAGATTTTTATTTTTTTTTGCTTCCTAGTCCAGGGCTGAGAAAATGACTGTCTCAAAATCATCCACGTATCTTCTGAACCTAAGAAAGAACCAGAACTGGCTCTCCCCATTCTAAATCTAGTACTTTAATCACTGCACTACTATGGGTCTCATGGATGGATAATTGTATAAACAAAATGTAGAAACAGTAAAATCTTATTTTAATGGGTTAGTTGGTAGAAATAGTCCCCTTATTCCTGACCATCTCTTAAACTGGACAATGTCTAATTAAGCAATTAAGCAAATCAAAGCAAGGTTTTTAGGGTGAGGGGATGAAAATAACCATCCCAAGAACCTCCAGAAAGTGCCTGAGTAAGAGGATGGTGTTTCCTGCTTATGCTCTGAAGTTGAAGAACATCCTCCAAAAGAAGAGCAGAAGGAACGATGCAAAAGGACAAAGAGTCCTTGGCTCACCTCCATGCCTGTTTGCTCTCTGCTTTTTACTGCCCTGCCATACCAGACTTTCTGCTGCCTTCCCAGCCATGGTGAGGTTGCCACCATCACCCCCACTTCAATAGGCCCACCTCTTGCCTGATGCAGGCCACTGCTGTTATATCCCTCCCCATTACTTGGACCTTCCACTATGTTCTCAACTAATTCACACTGATAAGATGTCCAACTTTGACAATTCAGGTGAAGTGGTGGAATGTTGGTCTATCAGCCGTGGGGCGCAGTGGTTAGAATGCAGTACTACAGGCTACTTCTGCTGACTGCCGGCTGCCAGCAGTTCGAATCTCACCGGCTCAAGGTTGACTCAGCCTTCCAGCTGTCAACACTGAGACAATGGATGTCCACGCGCTGACAACTGAGATTCAGCAGCCATTTTACTTTTGCTTTTAATGTGCCTTTTCTGTTCTTTTAGAGTTCAGATGTAGAAGGGGGGATGGGTAAATGCTTGAGGGTTTAGCTAGCCATAACAATGCAGAAGTGTGGGAACTCAAGGATGTTGTCCGATAAGCTTTTGTGCGCTAATTGGGGAATGTGATTTATGACAACTTTTGTGGGGTGGGAATTGCAACTTGTTACTTTGTATCTGGAGGGAGGGAATCTCAGTCTTGGGTTCAACTATGTAAGTGCCAATACTTTGTTTCCTGAATAAAATAAAATGTTCTTTGAGGAAGAAATTCTTGCCTTGAAGTTCTTTTAATTGGTTTCATCTATCGGAACCATGACACCATCCTTCTGAGGTCGGTAAAATGAGGACCCAGATTGTTGGGGGGCAATATGCTGACTCCGTAAACTGCTTAGAGAGGGCTGTAAAGCACTGTGAAGCGGTATATAAGTCTAAGTGCTATTGCTTGTTGGCCATAAAGACTTCAAGAGACAATAGGGGTGAAGAGGAGAAGAGGTTGAGCAAACAACATCTGAAGCCCAGTTGCTAAAGAAATGGCAGCATTGTTCCCCCCCACACCCTTTTGGACTCGGAAAGTCTTCAACAACCAGGTGGTAGCTTGTTATACAGAATATAGTTTCAGGGCATATTAGGATGTTGATTACTAGTACTGTTTTTGTGTATTGTTATGTATTTATTTTTTGTGTATTGTTATGGAGAATTAATAAATGATGAGTTGTCATAGCTAACAAATGACAGATTTGAGACCAGCAAGAGAAACAGAGGTATGACGTACTCTTATCATGCATCATTTCTCCCTTTCTTTTTGGCAAAAGGAAGCTTTGGAAAATTAGGAGGCAGAGAGGTGGGCCCCTGCCTACTGCAGAGAGGATTTTTTTGGGGGGGGGGGAGAGATCCTCTTCTTTCTCCTTTGCCTCAGTGATACTGTTACAGCTGCCAGCCTTTGCTTAATATATTCAGAAGTACCTGGGGATATTCCCATAAGACACTACCCTCAAATACCAGTTTTAAAATAAGAATGTGCTTATACCCTTATCTTATCTACTAGCAGTGGTGGTGGCAAAGAGAAGGAGAGAATATTTGCATAAAGTGAAAGTGAAGAGAACATAAAAGATTTGTGAATACAGTTCTTGCACTTCCACTAAATCACTTTTTAATATGCAAAGGTGCTTCATATGGAGCTGGGCTGTTGATTTATTTTTTTTATTTTTTAGCTTTGCATTGAGTTCCTTCTGATTTCTGAGTTCATTTTCAGTGGTGATTCTAGGTCTTGAAACTGAATACAAAGCTTATGCTCTTCCAGTGAGTTCAGATCTTGATCTGACTAATCCTAATTGAATACTCGCCCGGAAGTATATTGATTCCTAGGGCAGCGAGAGAGTTTAGGGCTTCTGTTTCTTGCTTAATTAGTCAAATCTTCCCTCCCCTACTTATTGGCAGTCTTTGGAACAAATTTGGATGAGGACAGTTGACCCCTAATTTAATAAACAAGTGTTTGAGTGAGGATGGGCATGCAAAGACACATTCGGTATTGCTTTGCGTAAGAGGTAAATATATTTTTTCTTACCTAGCTTTGTTGCACTCAAAGATAAATTGACGAACAGCCTGTTACTATTCTATATACTGTTGAGCTTAAACATTTTTATTTTCTTGTTATGCTCTCCAGGAAGATCACAGTAGTTCATTTTACCTGGTAATATTTCCTTTAACTAAAATAGTAAGTAAAACATGAGCTTTGCGTTTATCAGACTCTACATTTAGTTCTTGGAAAGACTTTGGAATGACCTCCTGGGGTTCCATTACCATATGATGGTGGACTAGAAAGATCCATGTTTTTACTTGCAGAAGTGTTTCTCATTATCTAAATATTTGATTGAATTTTACAAGGTAGAAAAATGGCATTATGCAGAAACATATTTCATAATAGTAAGATCTGAGTCAGTTTTTCCCACCAGTACAAATCTCAAAAACCTTGCTTGGGATGAAATACTTAAGAGCCCACCAATTTGAAGGAACCAAAAAGTGTAAAGGCCAAAAATATATATATGCAAGAATCATCAGAGTAGGTAGAATTCAAAGCACACTGATGTGATTATTAAAGTTGTATATCTTTCAAAGATCCTGGAGCAGTGGGAAACTACAAGAGGACTGAAAAAGAGCTGATGTAGTTCCCATCTTCAAAAAAGGGGGAAAAAAAGGATCCAGGAAACGGTAGACCTATCAGCCTGACCTCAATACCTGTGAAGATGCTGGAAAAGATAAACAACGAATCAGCGAACACCTAGAGGCAAACAAAGTCATTACCAAAAGCCAACATGGATTCGTAGCTGGCTGATTGACCGTACTCAGCGTGTGGTCCTCAATGGAAGTGCATCTACATGGAGGGAAGTGTGCAGTGGGGTGCCCCAGGGCTCTGTTCTGGGCCCAGTGCTCTTCAACATCTTCATTAATCTTCATCAATGATTTGGATGAGGGATAGATGGGGAACTCATCAAATTTGCAGACGACACCAAGCTGGCAGGAATAGCCAACACTCCAGAAGACAGGCTTAAAATACAGAAGAATCTTGAGAGACTTGAACACTGGGTGCTATCTAACAAAATGAAATGCAATGGTGAAAAAAGTAAGGTTCTACATTTAGGCAAAAAAAACCAAATGCACAGATATAGTATAGGTGGTACCTTGCTCAATAGTAGTAACTGTGAGAGGGATCTCGGAGTCCTAGTGGACAACACAGTGCTAGTGTCAATGCTGCAAATACTGTATATTCTTGCTTTGACAATATGCAGAACTGTCTGGTATTTTTATAGTTAAATCAGGCAACAGTGAAAGGGGAGGAGAATAAGGAAAGCCCGGGAAAAAGAAACCGGAAGTGAATCACATCTTCCAAGTTAATTGGAAGATGTGAACAATGACCCCAAAATAGGGGAGGGAAAAATGCCTGGAATGTATGTGCAACGGAAAAGAATCTCAGATCTAAGCATTCCACCATGCCGTATTGACATCTCTGTAACCTTAATAAATGCTTTTAGGATAAAAAAATGCCTGAAAGTCCTTTTAAGTGTTTCGTTAATCAGACACATGACAGCTAGGCTGCATTAACAGAGGGATAGAATCAAGATCACATGAAATGTTAATACCACTTTACAATGCCTTGGTAAGGCCACACTTGGAATACTGCATCCAGTTTTGGTCACCACGATGTAAAAAAGATGTTGAGACTTTAGAAAGACTACAGAGAAGAGCAATAAAGATGATTAGGGACTGGAATCTAAAACATATAAGGAACAGATGCTGGAATTAAGTGTGTCTAGTTTAATGAAGAGAAGGATGAGGGGGGACTTGATAGCAGTTTTCCAATATCTCAGTGGTTGCCACAAAGGAAGAGGGAGTCAAGCTATTCTCCAAAGCACCTGAACGCAAGACAAAAACAATGGATGAAAACTGACCAAAGAGAGAAGCAACCTAGAATTAAGGAGAAACTTCCTGACAGTTAGAACAATTAATCAGTGGAACCACCTGCCTCCAGAAGCGGTGAATGCTCCAACACTGGAAGTTTTTAAGAAGAGACTGGACAGCCATTTGTCTGAAATGGTATAGGGTGTCCTGCCTGAGCAGGGGGTTGGACTAGATGACCTCCAAAGTCGTCGTCGTTCTCCTCCTCCTCCTCCTCCTCCTCCTCCTCCTCCTTCACATTGTTGCTGCATGAGAAACCAGTCAGTTGAATTGGAGCATTTGGATTTATAAAACAGCTTCTTTAAAGAAACAGATGGACAGTGCAAATGTACTAGCCTCTAAGAAACCTGAATTAAGGAAAATTGTCTTCATAGGATGTTTATTATAAGTGCCATGTGGTCCAATTTTCTAATATTCCTCTCCAAGTTTTTGTGAACATTGAAAGCAGCTGTGTGCTTACTGATTGTGCAGATGTGGGAGTGGAGGGTGGGGAAAATTTTAAACACTGTTTCAGTAATTTTTTTTATAGAAAATTATATAGGAGGTAACTTTTAAAAAAACTTTTGAGTTATTCTTGTTCATGGCAAACAACAAAGGAAACATTCACAGACGTATCAAATACATAACATATAAATTAAAGAGAGAATATAAGCTTGAATAGTCACAAGATCAAATGAGGCATTCGTTAATTTCCCTTCTCCTATTAGTGCAGTTCATCAGAAGTTCAAGTAATTCAACTGAGCAATTGAATGGAACAGCGCATCATGCTAAACTACTGTTTACGGATAGCCTAAGCAAAGAAATAATCCACTGAACTGGAAGTTATTTTTTTTCACATAGGAAATTGTCTTTGAGAATACAGGATTCCACCTTGATTGCGAAGTTACAAATCTGCGTTGCATGCAAGCCTTCATAGTGGCTATGGAAGCTAGCAGTGGTGGAAGAATTATTCTTGCTAATGACAAGTCAAGAAGCTTTAAGATGAAAAATGGATGAGGCTGGGTGAGAGGCAGCAACAATTGACTATTGGAAGAAAAATGTCACAAAAGATTAGCTGTATAGTGGAAGATGATATGTTTCCCAAACAGGGTTCTGGGAGTTGTTATAGCTGGCATGTGTTGAACAGAATCAGTGGGGGAAAAAAGGGGGTCTCATGAAATGTTATAGGTTGATCCACTGAAGTAGATGCCAATTTCACATTCAAAAAACCAGCAGCTCCTTGCAATTGATTAGTGACTGATTATTGTCAAAGCGTCATGTACCATTTTCTTAAGAAGAATTTTAAATAATGCATTTGAGAAAATAAGGTCACCTTCCTGCATTCTGTTTAAAGCATCTGAATCTAATTTTTCAGCAATAAAGACTGTGAGAACAATGGAAACAAGCCAAGCCAGTCCTTAGGCTTATAAAACTTCTAGCTGATGAGATGAAAAACTTTATCAATCATTATAGTAAATAAAATTAAAAGAAAGAGAGATGGGAAATGAATGAAAGAGGACAGTTGCAGCATTTGGTTTCCAGCTTCTAATATCATATAAGCAGCTGTGTCAGGAAAAACATTAAACCAAAGTGTGGTGCTTTTTCTAAGATCATCTCAGCCATTCAGGTCCGTTGAAACCCATCTAAGCTTAATTTATTGATGTATTTCTGGCAACATCTGACTTTTCCTTGCTTAACACCTATGCCCCACTTTGGATAGTTTAAAAACTTACAAAAATAAACCCATAATGTAAGCAAAACAATGAAAAAGCAATTGATCAACCTATACACAATAAAAACAGGCACGTATAACATTGATGTATTGTAGTAAAATTTAATATTACCTTTGAAATGAATACTTTCCTAAAGAGTAACCAACGAGGAACTCCTTTTTACTGAGGACATTATAGGATTTCTTGTCCCTCACTCTTTAACAATCTTTCAAAAGGTTTGTTTTCTCTGCAATTCTCAACATTAATCCATCCCTTTAGTTATATGTGTCTGTATGTATGTATTGCCTCATACAAATACAAATATTGTATTTGTATTAAACACAAATACAATATTTCAAAGTACAGGAAAATCAAGCCTAAAATAGTAAAGAAAAGGAAGTTTCAACTGACTCTTATAAGAGATAGCAGTCACTCAGCACTTGAAGGACGTCTCCTATTACATCCATGCAGCCCACCAGGAAGGGGAGAAAGGGCATATTATGGGTCCCATTGAATAGGCATGTATAGAACCATGGAAAAGGGCCTTCTAAATGGTGTCCCCTTTTTTATAGAACATCATTCCCCTTGAGGTACAGTTGGCTCCTACCCTGTTGCTCTTCAGAAAGGACCTAAAAATGTGATTTTTTTGTCATCAGACCAGGGGACCATGAATGGAGATGGAGCTGATCAAGTTACTGATTTGATTATGTTATGGCTTTTCTTGTTAGTTTTTATTACATGGTGGCCTTTTTTTTAATGCTGCAAGTTTCCCAGAGTCACCTATGGGTGAATTCGGCAGCTACTGTATATACATTTGTTTAATAAGTAAATAATAAAAAAAATTGTCTACCAAGAACCGTGGAAATGCACTTGTGTAGAAATATAGAGACATAAAAAACTGACGGCAGAAAAAGACCTAGTGGTCCATCAAATAATAAACTCCCTTTGAGTTTATTTGTTTTTTGTTTTATTTATTATTTTTATATTTTTTATTTTTAATGTTGGTTGGATGATAGACATGTGTTTATCTCAATTACTGATGATTGACCACTGCCTGTGCTGGAAGTTGGAAGCATTACCTTTTGAACTTCCCTCCTGTCAGTTGGAGGTTATGCCCTCGTGTTCTTGATTTTTGCTTAATATTGAAAATAGAAGTACTTGGCCTCTGGAATGAGGTTCCCCCTGAGGTCCAGATGGCCTCTACTTCTGTTTAGAAGACTTGTGACAACCTAGCAGTTTGATCAGTCCGTTGGTGAGAGAGAGTGAAGAACCTAACCTTATGTATAATTTTTAAATGAGTTATTCTTGTATTTTCCTTATGTGAACTGTTGTGAGCTGCATAGAGTCATTAGAAGTTGGGGAACAAACGTATTTGATAATCTTTCAATCATGTTTGGTAGTTGACCATGTCTGATTTTATAAGAGGAGGTTACGCAGACAGACAACTACAACTTCTGACAATTTGGTTTATGAGTGCCAGGCTTCATGAGTGGTACAATGGACAGTTTAGCAGGACATGACTTACTGACACAACTTCTCTGTCTGAACATATATGAGTGCTCTTAAGAGTATGGAACATTAATAGAATAGAATTCTTTATTGGCCAAGTGTGGTTGGACACAACAAGGAATTTGTCTCCGGTGCATAAGCTCTCGTTGTACATACAAGCAATAGTGATAAATCATGATCATAATCAACATAAGTAATACATTCATCATAAATCATTAAATACAACACATTCATCATAAATCATAAGATGCAACACTTAGTGATAGTCATAGGATACTAGCTAAGCAAACAGCATAAATCATACTAGGATACTAAATAAAACAGTATAAATTGTAAGATGCAAGCAATAAAGTTATAGTCATAAGAAGATAAGGATAGGTAAAGGAAAGATGAGAATAATAGTAATACAGCTTTACTAAGTAGTTGGACAGTGTTGTAGGAATCAGTTGTTTAGCAGAGTAAGGGCATGGGGGGAAAACTGTCCTTGTGTCTGGTTGTTTTGGCATGCAATGCCCTATAGCGTCGTCTTGAGGGAAGATGATATATAGTAATATACAGTAGTCCTTGAGTTACAACAATAATAGAGTGTGCCTATTAAGCTTGTAAGTCTTGACAGTCATAAATAGGTCACCCACATGAGTGGCCTGATTTTATGATCTTTTTTTTGCTGTGGTTGTTAGACAAACATCATGGTTGCTAAGCAAACGAGTGGTTCACTCTAGGCCAGTTTTGCCAGAATCCACAAGTACAGGCCAGTTTTCTGCAAAACTATAGTAAAATGAGACCCCATGATTGTGTGATGCTGCAAACAGCTATAAATGCAGGCCAGTTGTCAAGCACAGCCAAGGGGTGTGGGTGTGAATGTCGTAAATAGATTTTGGCACTTTGGTACCAGTCATAACTCAAGGACTACACACATGTACCTATTATCTCTGTAACAAGTACCATGCCTCCTATGCGGAGCATATGAGATATTATATAAATATCTTACGATCATCTGGGGAGATACTTTAGTTGTGCTGTAATGGAAGTGAAAATCTTTGGCTGTATCATTTGGAAGACCTAAATGCCAAATCATCTGTTTAACTTCCGGCTAAGGCCTTATTATGGTGAAGTGATAATACAGTCAGGAGTGACAAGCCACAGTTTGTCAAATCAAAATCAGTTTGCCTCCTTAGGAATGAGATAAAGGGATCTGATTGAGTAAGATGAACCAGGGCCTCGCCTGAGAGAAAATTTGTTTCCTTACTCTAAGCATCGTCTCATGTTTATAATATGGAAGCTGTCCCTTTGCTTATGCTGACTTCTACTTTCTCTTACACATTCTTATCCAATTCACTTAGGTTTAATTTCAACAACTGGGATACTTGCAGTGGGTGGCAAAATTTATTCTCTAATATTCACTTTTAGAATCAGAAACTGATGAATGGTGTTGAAGAGACTATAGAATTGGCTTTATGGAAAAGGTGGATCTGCAATTACTAACCGTGGCAAGGTAGACATAATGGGAACAACTTAAATGCAACCAGACTAACACTTACTGGCTTTTCAGAGCTTCAGAGGGCATTAGTGTTCCATTGCTGTCAGCTGACTTGAATAAAATAACATTGCACTGGGCAATTCAAGTGTTGACAGAGCATAACTTTTGGGCCTGTACTAACAAGAGGTCCTTTCAACTAGCAGGCAGGGGCAGAGAGAGCTTGTTGCTGTATACCAATTGAGCATTATCCAAATAGACCTTCACAGCCGCCAAAGAGGTCTCCGTTGCTAGGGTGGCTTGAATCTGAGGAGATCAAAACTGCTGAGTGAAGAGTCTTGAAAGTTATTTATTACTTTGTTTTTCATTGAGACCTGAATACAGAATCAGTGCTCTCTCTATATATTTCTGCTACCTGATAAATCAGTGGCGAATAAAGTGCACCTTCCAGATGTTGATGGGCAGTGATGAGAGGTGTTGGGAGATGCTACTCAACACCATCTGAAAAGTCCCGTGTTGCTCACCTCTGTTTTCACGTGAATCTGCCAAACAGAAAACATCTCTATCACCAGGAAGGGTGAGGTCTAGATGTATTTATTTTCTGTGGATTGAAAGAATTCCTAGCACATTTCTGTATGAAATACAGATAGTCCTTGACTTACAACTGATCACTTAGCGACTCTTCAAAGTTAGAGAGGATTCCCCCAAAAGGTACTTTGATCTGATGATCACATTTCAGGCACTCTGCAACTAATCTGTGCTTATTTACAACATTTTTGCAGAAAACTGGCATTTACTTCCAGTTTTTGGAAAAAAAGAGGGAACAGTGGTTTCACTTAACGACCACAGGTTCACTTAAAAACCATTCATTTAACAATTGCTACACAAATGGTGATAAAATTGGGCTATCCATGCAATGGACGGTCCACTTTACGACCATCTCAACATATGGCCATAATGGGCATTGTTAAGGACTACATATACTACTAATATTTTCACGTTGCTGCCGCTTTCTAAGAAGGCTACATGACTGCTTTCTTGTAGATCAGCTGCTAAAGTTTTATATGATTTCACTTTCCTATTTACATTCACTTAAACACTGTCCTATCAAACACGAGTAGAACTTCCTTGTTTTTTGTGCTCACGCTGAACTGGAACAAACTTTCCTAAATATACAGTCTGATTATCTTTGCTTGTTCTTTTGCAAAACAGCCTAATAATTTTTCCCCCCAGAGAGACTTCTTGCTTTGCTGCTTCCCATGTCTTCTGAACCAGGGGTCTGCAACCCCCAGTCCATAGACCAGCACTGGTCTGCAGCATGCCAGCAACTGGGCCGCACAAACAAGCGAAGCCCCATCCACGGGATGTAGGCAGTACACGAAACGACGCCCCCTCTGATCCACGGAAAAACCTTTCTCCACAATACCGGTCCCTGGTGCCTAAAAGGTTTGTGGGGGGCAGTATTCTAAACAGCAACTGCGTAGTTTCTATTAGTCTCATTTACTACCTAAATAAACAGTTCAGTAGCCCTGTTTGAGTAGTCATTTCTCATGTAATTACTAGATTGTATTCCATACACAAATCATTAAGACTGATCGTATAGTAGGTGTTTTCTCTGATTTTCATTTCATTTGCCCCCACCATCAACTTAAACATGTGAGATGTGAACATCTTTGTTAGATTCTGCTTCTGATTGGAGTAATCTGCAAACCCCGTAAATAAGTCAATAAATAAATAAATAATCTATATAAATAAAAATGTAAATGTTCGTTTGTTCAAAATCTTAAATCTCTGAAATTTCTTCACCGATTGCTTTGAAATTTTGACACAATGTTGCATTTGAATACACACGTGTTTTTATATACCTATATTATATAGATGTCATACCTGTGACAGGTAAAAACATGCTTTTTTAAAAAAACAGCGCCATCTGTTGGACGTAAAAGCAACACATGCTAACCAGACTGAGCCACAGCAACGCGTGGCCCGGTACAGCTAGTTATATATAAATATATTGAGATTCCAAATACTGTTTTTACTTTAAATCACTCATTTGGAAATTTCTGTTTCTTCAGAATGATCACTTGAAAGACTCTTGCCTTCGGCATCTGAGCTTTTATAACAACAGGAATGAAATTCTAATACTTGCAACATTAGCAACATACTGATTAAGTTTATTGGGGGGATTAAACCTTTCTGCACAGCTAGAATAAATTAGAATGTCCTTCAAATGAGCAGAGAAAATGAATGCCCAACATATGCTTAAATACCAATTTGTTAGCAGTGTATGATCTATGGTTTATTTCCATTTGGATTAGCAATTAGCCTCCCACTAGCAAAATGTCAATTGCTGATGAAGTAGAAGGAGCAGAAAACACTAGACTGATAATAAAACTGTTCCCCAAATCCAGCAGTTACCTCTGCTGTTGCTCAATTAAATTGGTTACATATAATAACAATAAAATATAAACACATGAATCTTTCAGAAATCAGAAGAAACACCCCCCACATACCAATGCAACATAACCCAATATTATTATCTTTACATTTATATAAAACTGTTTATCTCCCTCTCTCCAATATACACAGCATTCTTTTAGGGATAGGAGGAAATACTTTTCAAGAGGAGCCTGCAGTTCCACCAATGCTTCTACCAAACCCCATTCTCCTTTAAAACCTTTTCCCCCATATAACATCTTTCAGTTTAGGCTAGTTGCATGGGCATTCATTATATGTACATAGCACGTTAAACTTAATAAATGTTGATCATTGTTTATTTGGGGTCATTTGTTGGTTTGGAGTCTTATGAAAATACAGTCCATTTAACAGAATAACAGAGTTGGAAGGAACCTTGGAGGTTTTCTAGTCCAGCCCTCTGTTCAGGCAGGAAGCCCTATACCATTTCAGACAAATGGTTGTCCAATGTCTTCTTAAAAACTTCCTGTGTTGGAGCACCCACAACTTCTGGAGAATCCACTGATTAATTGTTCTCGCTGTCAGGAAATTTCTGCTTAGTTCTAAGTTGCTTCTCTCTTTGATTAGTTTCCATTCATTGCTCCATGTCTTACCCTCAGGCCGTTTAGACAATAGGTTGACCCCATCTTTTTTGTGGCAGCGCCTTAGATATTGGAACACTCCTAGTCCTTCTTTTCATTAAACTAGACATACCCAATTCCAGCAACCGTTCTTTATATGTTTTAGCCTCCAGTTCCCTAATTTAGTTAATTTAGGATCCAGTGTATTTTTATATTTTCTTCATTATGACTCCATGGCATATGTAAAAACTGTTTGTTTGGTTAGTTTTTTAGCGTGAAATCCAAGATCTAGTTATGTCTGGTATTGTTTCTTTCACAAAGCTAAGTTGTTGGCCAGAATTTGGCCTTACTGCAGTGAATAAGCCTCAGCCATTCTAGCAATCGAAAGAAATTGTAACAAAAGTCTAGCTTCTGCATAGGTTGAACATAGGAAAAAGAGGAGCTGTCATGGCTAGCCTCTCTTTTGTAGAAAACGAGGTTTTCTGTCTTTCATCAGAGGCATGGGAGGCATCTCCATGTTGGCTAGTAGGAATCAGCTTAGACCAGGGGTAGGCAACCTTGGCTCTTTTATGACTCATGGACTTCAACTCCCAGAATTCTTGAGCCAGCATAGCTGGCTCAGGAATTCTGGGAGTTGAAGTCCATGAGGTCATAAAAGAGCCAAGATTGCCTACCCCTGGCTTAGACTATGAGACTGTGCCTTCATTGCATCAAAGGATACACTGTAAGGTTCATGCCTTTTAAAGAATATTGCAGATTGAAAGTGTTTCCTTAGAGTTGATCAAATGGCCTCCTAGATCCGACCAAGATTCTGCATTTCCAGAAGCTACACTTCTATTCTAAATAAGTAAAGAACATACTTTATCGTCTTAAAAACCAAATTCCTTTTCCTCTGAGGTTGCTTTTGTGGCTCATAGATTTTCCGATGGATATCCCTTTTTTTGACTTATCCTTTGCAACGCCATGGCAATTTCAAATAGATAGCCCTTAGCTTGCATGAGAGATGTTAGAGAAATCTTTACAATAATTTGTTTTGCATTCCTTTTCCTCTGGAGCTGAGGACCAGCTGTGTCTGGTCTGTAGGGCTTTTATTGTTGTCCTGTTTTCTGTTTCATTTCCAGTTCCAGATATGAGATTTCTGTAAACAAGAAATTGACTTACGCTGCCAATTTGAGACTGGTGATGACTGTAATCTTTTCTCCCCCTAAATAACTAACCTTTCCATTGTCACGTATCTTTCATCCAACTTTGAATGAAATCATCCTTCACTTACCTTCAGTTCTCTGTTTGTGTTATTGCTATGCGATGTTACTTTATATTACTGATGCTTTGTACTATTACACCTTCTTTCTACAATGGCTGATAGTGGAAAATAAGGACAAAGACTGAGATCACAAGAATTACAGTGGAGAGATATGGCTGGGCTTTAGTGATAAATAGATTTTGTCTTTTGGTCTGACAGAATCCAAAGAGATGGAATTAACTTTCTGCCAGGAATCTGGAGCTACAAAAGAAACTAAGATTGCAAAAGTTGTCGTTTATTGCTGTTGATACATTTCCTCCCCCCCCCCACTTTCTCACCTGTTGGATGGGTTTATATATGCTACTAAATGCAGTATATTTTGAGTTATATGCACAGTACATTCATTTCTTGAAGTCCTAAATTAAATATTCCAATCCTTCCACAAGATACATTGTTTTGGTGGATAGCACGCCAACATTTCAGTGCCAGAATTGACTTTTAGTGAATTTAATAAAAATTTAAGGAAGTACATAGTTCTTAATTTTCTGTGTTTTCATTTACTTTTCTGTGCTTTCACGGAACAGTCACTCTCCTTTTGGGATGACCTTTAGTGCCCTTCTCTGTTGCCAACCCCAGAGGCATTTTATTTGAATTTGGTTCATAGAATTTCATGGCTACCAACCCCCCCAACCCCCTCCACAGTTTTAAGTTCTCTTTGAAAGAATGGAGAACTGAGCAAGAAAAATACGAGCTTTTTTCTTCTCTGATAATTTTATAGGATGGTGCATTAACTACTTTGACATATCGTTCATTCTGCTGTACTCGTCTTGACCTTTCTGTACCAAGGTTTCCTTGGACAGTTGGTTTCTCTGAAATGGTTTTAGCAAGTTTAAAGCTCTAACAAGAGCCGCAAGCACTTTAGGTTTAAATCCTGCAAGTACCCCCAGGCCCAAAGTTAAATGACTTAACTTGGCAGGTTGTTTGACTAACTAGAATTTGGTGGACAACGTAAGCTGTGGTGGTTGCTTTTTGATGTGCTACTTGAAATTATTTGGTTTCAAAGAAACAGTATATATATGTTTCAATCATTTTCTTTTTAATTTTCCCAATTTTCTCTATGTAAGAATTCAAAAGAAGCAGCTTCTGAGGCTACACAGCCCTTAATATATGTTTGAAATTGGATTGCAGGATTTCCATTAGTAACAACAACTTATAAACCAGTCCTATAGCTCTTGAAACAGCATTTGCTGTTGTGGGTATGTGTGCCACTTTGGACATCAAGTTTTCCTATTTCTCTCCCCCTACATCAGTGGTTCTCAACCTTTTTAATGCCGCGACCCCCAACCGGTCGTAAGTCGAGGACTAAACCGGTCATAAGTCGAGGACTAAACCGGTCATAAGTTGAGGACTACCCAACCAGTCGTAAGTCGAGGACTTCCCTGCCCGGGAGCGCCGCACATGCGTGGTTCCGCCCCCTGCGCCAGCCGAGGCGTAGCTGGCAAGCGGCAGAGACGGAGCAGGCCGACCACCAGCTGGCCCAGCCCAAGGGAGGTAAGGCACCCGCCGGAAAAGGGGAAAAAAATGGCGGACAGCCTTGCTTGGCGACCCCCGTGAAATGGTCGATCGACCCCAAATGGGGTCACGACCCATAGGTTGAGAACCGCTGCCCTACATCATCTGAATTATGCTTGTTAAGTAAAGAATTGTAGGTATTCTTGGAAGTGCTGCCACTATGTTCCAAAGTTTCATTTTCCACGTACACCTATCTTGCACATCATTTTATCGCTCGAACCATCCTTCCTTCAATTTTACTACTTCCAGTAAAAGTCTTGTTTTGCTCAATAGAAAATATGGCAGAGCAAATGGCTACAGCATCAACATGTGAGCCCAGATACGGAAAGTTGCCTTAAGCAGAATCAGAACATTAGTTATCTACAAAAATGGAAAGATACTTTGATTCCTACAATGGATGAATGGCTGCAAAAGTTGATGGGAGTTAGCAGAGATGACAAAATTGACTGCTTTGATGAAAGAAAAGAACACAATTTTGTTTCTTCTTGGAAACCACTTTTGAACGTTGTGTTTGAGGTGGAAAAAAATAATTGTGGGTGTTACTGCTTAGATAGGCTTGTTATAGAAATGGCTAGTATGTATTATTATATAAAAGTAAATGGTTGCCATTTTATGCTATTACCTTATTCTACTGCATCAAAAGGAATCGGAAGTCAATGCTTTTCTTTTTCTTTTCTCCTTATCCTACACTTTTCCTCCCTTATTTCCTCCTTATTTTCGTTTTCTTTGTACTTATGTATTTCATATTTTGATAAACTAATAAAGTATTTGAATATGAGAATATTAGTTATCTAAAAAGGGGAAGGGAGGGAGGAAGGGAAGGAAGGAAGGACATATACATTGCAGAAACATTGTGTTCCAAATGATTTTGTGAAATCAACTTGAAGGTCTTGTTGAAGCCCATTCAGAGAATCACAATTTTATCTTTTTCTGTGCTGTACATGTCAAAACTGCAGTTCCTAGAATGCCCAGCTTCTCCTTCTAGAAGTGTGCTGTAGTCCCAGCACATCAGAAATTCACCAAATCAGAAGACTGTTTAATAATAATAATAATAATAATAATAATAATAATAATAATGATAAAGTTGGAAGGGTATTCACTTCAAATGCCCACCAAAGCTGGACCATGTGCTTCCAAAAGTGATCTAATATATCAGTCTTGAATAGGGGTTTATAAACTGTGTTCTTTAGAATGATTGTATTCCAGCAAATCTTGATAGGGTTTTGTGAGAGATTGCGGTGTGTGTATGTGTGTGTGTGAGAGAGAATGAGTGAACTGGAATGCAGCTAATTTTCTATCTCCAGAGCTTGGTAACTTAGTCAGAGACTTCAGGAAATATTTTTTTTAACAGATTCTGCAGCCTGAAAACGTTTGAAAAACCCTGGTCTAGAAAACTTCATTATAACAGTGGAACCATACCGACAGCACTCCTTTCAGATATGGTTGAACCATTTTGATAGCTTCTTTTTTTTCAGAGACCTTCATATTTCAGTAATTCAGCAGATGGCAGAACTGGAGCTAAACAAAGCTGGGGGGATTATTTCTTTCCACTCTCTGGAGGTCTTAACCTGAGTAATTGGCAGCTGGAAAGAGAGAGACTGTAAGTTGGAGTTATTTCCAAGTAACTTGGAACAGTGCTTGATTGCTGTTTGCAGTGGCCATGCTTTCAGGCAATTATGAGAATTTCAGTCTAAGCCATTTGAAGGGATCAGATTGAAGTCTTGTGGAATAATCTTGATTCAGATAGTTTTATATTTCAGCTTTATCTCCAGATATCAGGGAATAAGCCTCGGATTTTCCATGTACCAACCATATATTGTTATACTGAACTAAGTTCCATTTCCTTTTTTCCCCGTTTCCATTGGTCAGTATGAAAGACTTATTTATCCACCATTATGTATTCTAAACCAGAGTTCCCCAACCTTTCCAGGTTGGCAGCCCAGAGGGAAAGGGAGGAACAGGGAAATGTGCATGCACATGTGCAAATGGGCACATGGCAGTGGTGCTGTCGCCCGCACGCATATGCAAGAGGGCCACATGCATGTGCGGCGGGCTGGCAGCAACACTGGTGCCTGCGCACATGTGCAAACGGGGCCGCTAGCACCTGCATGGTGGCGCTAGTGCTCGGTGGGGCATGCACGCGCATCTGCACGCACTCGCCAGCCATTCCCGCGGCCCAGTGGCCAATAGGCCATGGCCCGGTACCAGGCTGCGGCCCACAGATTGAGGACCCCTGTTATAAATTATCTTAATGACCATAGCTTGTGGCCTGATGCAAGTGTTCAACATTTTCAACTTACCTTGCTCAGTTCTAAGTGAACTAGCACCCTTGTAATAGAAAGTTTTTCTTCTTTTTCATTAACAGCCCAGATTAACGGAGGTCCTCTTTGCAAGAAGAAGGCAAGAAGTAATACAATGAGTTGACTGAATTGTAAAAGCAGTCTGGGTTTGCAACTGACTGTTCCCCTTCCAGTAAATATCAGCTTCGGAATCTATAGGAAATATAGTTGAGGTCATACGTTGTACATCATATGTCCATCTGTGATAAGTAATTTATTGCAAAATGGAACATTTCTGCACACAGTATACATTTTAAAGATGGCTTCCATTCCTTTTGGATAGTCTCTTGTTATTAACTTCTAATTAAATAACTCTAATCAAAGCACTCCAATAGCAATTCTCCTACTTCATACATGCAACATCTTGCCACTTTTCCTCCAGCAGAATCTTTATATTTTTATCTCTATTTATTATTGAATAAACTAATTTCTCATGGTTAGTTTAAATGAGGAAGAATCTTTGAGATGGAAAATATGTGTTTTTGAGGAAATCCATATGATGCTTTCATAGCAGGAAAAGGAGAATAAATGATCTATATATTAACAATTGCAATTCACTTATCGAAGATCAATGCTTTACATAATTAATCATATATTTCTTAGAATGCCTTAATGTATAGTTTAAAAACCTCTTGAATGATAATGGTTTAAATGTTAGATGTTTACATAAATAGACTGCTTCAGATACTGCATTAATATATAGTCTGTTGAATAAACCATAATTGGCTGAGTTCACATAGAATGCTAAAAACATAATTTATTACTGGCTAAGGAGGAAGAGCTGGGTTTGCAAAACATGTTAAGGGCCAAGCAACTTAGTTTTGACTTAATGTGATGTGTGAACATAACTGATTTTTATATGCATAGAGCACAGGTGTCAAACTCGCCATGCCATTCTTCAGTATGATGAAACCGGCCCGCGGGCCGCCAGTTTGACACCCCTGGCATAGAGCTTTGTTTTATTGGTTTTTTAATTTCTTCATCTGCTTTGAGATTAAAGAGGAAGTGTTTTATTCTAACTCTAAATAGGAGCTCAGATGGCATGGTTCTTTTGAAGTAGCAAATCCAATCATTATAAGTTATTAGCTTCTTAAGTACCACCAAAATTTAATTGACCCAACAATATTAAGCTGAAGCCAGATAACTCTTGTTGAGCTAGGGGGTTCCCTTATAAGATACCTTTCCTTATCCTGGTACCTTCAAGGTGTTTTAGATTGCAACTTCCACCATTTTTTGAAATCCTAACTGGTCAAATATACCCGTGACATGGCCGTAAAAGAAGTTTTGGTTGGCTTCTGCGCAAATGCCAACTTTAGTTTTCATTCCTAATTGGTTTGACATTTCATTGATTGATTCATTCATTCATTCTTATCCTTTTCTTGCTTTCTCTTTCCTCTGCCTTCTCCTATTTTAGCAAGTATTTTCAAAATCCATGTAATATAACTGATCAAAACACTTCCTTCCTTCCTTCCTTCCTTCCTTCCTTTCTTCCTTCCTTCCTTCCTTCCTCCCTCCCTCCCTCCCTCCCTCCCTCCCTCCCTCCCTGACAAAGAAGATTTTGCAGAAATTTCTGTGCGAGCTCACTTTTCTTTGTGCATTGTGCCAGCAAAGGTGTGTGCTTGGGTAGACAATCAAGGATAGCCTTCGAAGCAACCTAGCAAAGAGCACAGCTACTTAAACGTTTTAAGAGGCACTTTATGTGCACTAACTTGTTTTGATGCTTTTCTTTTGAATGCTTTGGTTGCCCTGTAGATATCATTGGCATTGATTGAAAATGGTCTTCTGAGTAAATGGCTCCCATACTAGACCAAGTGTATTACCATAAGCACTTGAATGAGCCTTCTAAGCAATTAATATCTGCCACTGTGTTTATAACGTACACTCAGTTCCATAGCATTGAGTGAAATGGGCCATGGCATACAGTATAGAAAATGTACTTACGTTTCCTAAGACATGTGGCCCACCAGACTGTTACCTTGGATTAGTGATGGCTCACCAAGATGTCAAGAAAATGTCTTCATAGTTTCAGCTCCTTTCGGTATACACTAGTCTCATTGTTGATTTCTGTGCAGATTGACATTTACTTGTCATTGTAACTATGCAGTGCAATATGAATTGTTGTATATACTCATGTCAAGATGGGCTGACAAGGATACCAGTCAGGATCTTCCAATGATTGAATTATGTAATCAGGTTGCAAGAGCTACATAGTGCAGATCATCAAGTTTCAAATTTTCTTTCTCCCTCTCTCCCTCCCCCCCCTCTCTCTCTCTCTCTCACACACACACACACACACACACACACACACACACAGAGAGAGAGAGAGAGAGAGAGAGAGAGAGAGAGAGAGAGATGTATTTAGTCAGTAGCATTAGGTTCAACATGTATCATTGCTTGATACCATGAACATTCTTGCTTGATCTGAGATATCTTTTGGCACCTCCTTTGTGAACTTTTGCCAAGGGAATTTGTGCATAAAAATTTTATGCACAAATTCCAAAAAGAATGGAATTTCCTTTAATAGTCTGTGCTTAGGGTGAGTCATGGCCTTTCCACAGCCCAGGGAAATTCAGTATTTTTCGCAAACAGAAGCTTAGCTATAGCCAAAGAATTATTATTTATATGTTAAATTTATACCATGCCTTTCATGTAGGAACTCAGATGGCTCACTCCTCCAGTACTTTGCCACAACCAACTGCACTGTGAAGGCCTCTCTGTTTGTTGAGAGTTGAATGTCCCAAAGTGTCCGGTGGACTAATATGGGGACTAGAATATTCTCCTAGTCCAGCATTTTTTACCACTACTGTACATCCTATTGGCTCTTGGGCAAGAAAGATTGACTGGCTCCAAATCACCCAGGAAAATTTTGTGGCTGTGGATTGATTTGAATTTTGGTCTTAAGATTTGAATTGGGAGGTCTTAAAAACCTTAATGACAATACCACACTGCCATTCTGTTCTTAATTATTATGAAGAATTGTTTGTGAACCGTTTTGCTGCAAGCATCTATAGCACTGAAAAGGAACTATTCGGGTTAACATATTTTTTTTCTCCTCAGCTGATTAAAAATAATTACAGAGCTTGGTAAAACAACAATTAAAATGTTAAACCTCTGAAGGGAATGATCCAATAAGGAGGGGAAACCCCTGTAGAAAGTTGCTTGTGCCAACATTATTTCATAGTATAGGCAAGTAAGTTCCTGTTTTTGGTTCTGAAATAAGATCAAATCTAACCCTTTTACTTATGTATGAGAAACAGGGGCCTTTGTCGCGCCTTCTCCAAAGAAAGAATGAGTTAGGTTTCATTAGTATGTGGATACTAGAAATTTTGAAAAGTCCTTTTGGTTTCTGTAAGACATCTGAAGAATTCAATTTCCGTGTTGAAATAAATTCGCTGCAATCTGTGATGAAAAATCATTAATGGGAATCCTTTTCCCTTCTCAATGCAGTTTGTTTCTACCATGTACTTTGGTGCTGGACAAATGAAAACCAATGTAATTGCACAAAGAATTCAGACACTATGAACTTACCTGGTTTTGCATTTCTTAGATTGCAGTCATGTGATCACATTTTGGGTTCTTGGTCACTAGCCCACACTTACGCTGATTGCAGCAGCCCATGGTTACATGGCCACAGTTTATGACTGTTTTGCTGGAAACCAGCATTTATTTCTGATTTCCAGCAAAAATTACCTATTGCAAACAATGGGTTCACTTAACAACCAGGATGTTTGCTTAACAGCCACAGTGTTTGCTTTACAGCTACCATAAAAAAGTCATAAAATCGGGCATGGTCCCATAATGACCCACTTAATGACTGGCATGACTTACACCCTATTGATAAGCTCATAAGATAAAGAGTAGCAGTGTGATGTGGGTACTGGGGCAGGTTGTGATCAGGTGGATTGTTTGGGCCTGTTAAATTTGTTGTAGACAGGAAGCAGAAGGTGTAAAAATGAGTCAGGAGGAAGATACAACAATAGAAGCCTTGTCCCTTTTTTGTGCAATGCATGTAAGACTCAGAAACGAACATTTTGTGTGGTTATTGCTGACATCTTGACTCACTTTACATAAACATACCCTTTTACCGTGTCTGGAAACATGCCCTCCTCTTGAACTCAATTCTGGTTGGGAGGGTTCTCTTTTCCTCTTGAATATAAATAAATATAAATAAATATAAATATAAATATAAATATTATATAAAATATAATTGCATCACAGAAACATTGAAAAATATTCCTGTCTTTTGGAAATTTTTCAGAACTTGAAAAGGAAACTGGGAATTATTTTACACATCACACAAGGTCCCAATATGTCACAGTTGATGCATATTGACTTAACTTGTGCTTCCAGCCTGGGAGGTCGCAATTTATTCAACAAAACATAGACTTCTACTGTGTGAATCCACCTTTTCTCTCCCCCCCCTTAACAAAACTAGAGGAGTAAATGAACAGAGAAAAGATCCAAAAGGTTAATGGCCAAAACTTTTAAATTAACACCAACAACTAGTCTTCTGTGTCAGTACCATGTGCTTTTTTAAACAAAGAAACATAATGTATAATGAGCTATTGTTACAGTTGTGGAAAACTTCAAAGATGTAGTAAACAAGCAATTATATTTTCTGCACTGCCATTTAGGAAGTAAATTCTCCTCAACCTCAGGAAAAAGAGTGGATTGTAAGTGATTTGATTACAGGTAAAAGAAAACTAAAGACCATATTACAGCCACATCACAATTGTGCAGGATTTCAGAGAATGGTTCTGATGAGGCCATTCAATGCTACTGTTGTTAATATATAGGTAGCTAGAAGACAATTAGTGTAATAGTGTCAGGTCAAAAGTGTGTTCCTATACATCTTTAAATAATTCCAGTTACTATATAGGCCTTTTAAGAATTTCCCTGAAGAACCAGCATTAATAGCGCATTATAGTTGAGCAAACGTTCAGTTTGACATTTATTTTATTTACTAAGTGTATAGTATATTAAACCAGAATGTTTATTAAATCTGTATATATATCATATACATCATGGTGGATATGCGTGAGCAAAAATGTGTCTTGCATAAGGTCTGCTAAATTGATATTTGTTAAATTGAGGGCTTACTGTACTAAAAATGTTGATCTCCAATTTGGATAGCTACAAAAAGAAATTGGATAAATTCACAGTACTTCTGGGTTGGGAGCGTCATGCTCCTAAATACTGAACAGTTTTAATACCGAACAGAAGAGAGGAAGGCTATGCTTCTACATCTGCTCATGAGCATCCTGAAGCATTTAATTGGCCATTGTGAGAAAAATGTTGGTCTAAACTAAAGCAGCAGCATGGGAAACTCACCCAGGTCTGTTGTTTTTATGCATGAATGAAATTGAGTGTTGAGGATGGAACAGTTGCAGAAAATAAATAATATACATGATATTTACATACAATAAACCTCTGGTCCCAGTGACCAACCCAGATTTGATCTTGCAATAATATACCTTCTTTTGAAGAGAGCTCTTACAATATTTTCGTATGGCAAGCTGCTTGTTATATTGTTACTGCTCGATCTGCTTCTTCCAAAAAGGGATCCTTAATTTAGTCTTCCTATATATTTTGCGTTGGTTTGCATAAAATTTTCAGGGGAAATGAATTAACAGACAATACACCAGAAGATGTAAATGTAGATTTTGTAAAACTATGCTTTAACAAAGTCTGCTGCTTTGTATCTTAATGGTGAAGCTTTGAATGAAAAGGGCTGCGGGTTGAGTCCCCTGGGATCTTCAGATTTTGAAAAGTCTTCTGTTGGGAGTCTTTAAAGATCAAATGCTAGGCACATGTAGTCCACAACTTACAACAGTTTGTTTAGCGCCTGTTTGAAGTCACAACGGCACTGGAAAAAGTGACTTATGACCATTTTATGACTATTGCATCATCCCTGTGGTCATGTGATTTACATTCGGATGCTGGTTCATATTTATGACAGTGGCAATATCCCAGGGTCATGTGACCAGATTTTGCAACCTTCTGACAAGCAAAGTCAGCATGGGGAAACCAGATTCATTTAACAACTGTGTTACTAATTTAACAACCATAGTGATTCACTTAAGAAATGTCGTAAAATGGGGCAAAACTCACTTAACAGATTTCTCACTTATCAACATTTCTGGCTCAGTTGTGGTCGTAAGTCAAGGACTACCTGTATAGACAGGTCAAGTGGTCTCAAAAATATATCTTGATCCTTCTACTTTATCTTTGATCAAACTGCTTTGGAGTTGTACATTTTTGAAAACCTGGATGCAGCAGAACGTTAAGACAGTACTGAATTAGCCAAACCATTTATTTATTTGCTATAGTTGATAGGAATGATAATCCCGTGTTATAGGTAAGACATTAAATGTTATTAGTCATAAAGTGTTTGATGTGTCAATCACATAATGACCTTAAAAGGAAGCATTTGTAACACCTCTCTGTCTAGTTGTCTGGAGGCAATTTTTACTCACTGCTGATTCTTAAGAAGCTTTTAGTAATCACTGCTCTGGCCTGCATTCTGTTGATACACTCAAGATTTTCTGTGCAAGTACATGTTTCATTTTGTTCCTATAAAACACTCTTGACATCTGGAAATTCTTAAATGAAAATATTAAAACTAACGTTTTTTCTCTTCTCGATTACTAACTCAAAAACTGGTGACATTCCCTGATAGAAAATGTCATGGCCACCGTAGTTGTCTGTTATCTATAACTATGTCAGCATGTTATGTATTTTATCCTACACAAATGCAATGCTGTGTGGCTAAAATATAAAGGATTAAAATGTTGGATTTCTTTTAAAGGACCATTTGTCCAAAATCCATGCAGGAAACGCCTGGTCAAAGGTCAATTGCTGTCTAAAAGATGTAACAATAGGCATGTCACAAATTTTAGAGGGAGAGAAGGCCAGAGTACAGATGACATAACAGAGAAGGCCTGCCAGCAAATATGTTCAAGATGGTGTTTTATCACAGCATAGGACCAGTGATCTCGGAAATTTTCTGTGAAGAGAGAGGGGAAGGATTTTGGGATTAGAAGCATTCTAATCCCAAAATATTTAGGACCATATATGTTAAAAGTAAAAGCTGTTGTATGTTTATGGATGGTATTAATGCTTTCTACCATGGAATTCAAGGCACTCACAGGCCTACTCACAAGATTTGTGATTCTGTACGGAGAGTACAGTAAGTCATAAGACTCATGGTGTGTAACTAGGGACGTAATTATCATCCATCAACTTCTTACTATGTATGTTATATATTATTTCTTATAGATAAGGTTTATTATCTATATACTGTTAAAACTCTTATGTCTGTTTGCTTGTAACCTTCGGTTGGGTGAAGACATGATGCATAGAGCAACAATTATTGAATCAGTGTACCTCAAACGGGCTAACTTATAAAATGCATTCAAAATGCAAGGTTCATGACTTCCATGAGATTGAAATTTGGCAAAGTTGTGGCTGCTTCAGTATTGTCAGTCTGGCACGGTCAGCCATAATCTTAATTTCCAATGTTTCGTATTAGCTTACTACAAGGAAAGTCAATGGGATGCTAGCAGAAAACTCCTACTTCCACTATCTTTTTGCCTATCCTGTTTCTTTGTTTAGGTAAGAAAATATCTGTGAAATGATGATCAAATGATCATGTTGTTGTTGTTGTTATTATTATTATTACATTTTTCTTGTCTTTTTATATTTTACTGGGATAAGTAAATATATCCCAGATATGTTGGGATAATAACTGCTAGGATTCTTAGGGGAAAAAAATTCTTAGAACAATCTCAAAATGTTCTTACAAGACAAGAGAGACCTCTTAGAAACATTATTTTGTTTTTAGAAATTTATCAGATCATATTCTACGTGTTGCTCTCTTTTGTCCCATACAGGATTAGTAAGCTTGAAAAGCAACGGAAGCACCTGTAGTAACAAGATATTCCCAAAAACATAAGACCTTTTGTATTGTTATATGGCAACATGCTTCGTCAGAATGCTTCCAGTGACTGTAATCAGCTCGCTTCTCTGAAAGGGACAATTAAGTGAATAGGATTCAGATCACAATAATAAAGGAACTATATTTTAAATTAAGGATGGCAAAGCAAAAGCAATGGTCTTTTCTTGTGCGAGGCCTCACTGTGCTTATTCCTTTAACAGGGAATTTATTTTTACCTTCAGAAGATTTAGAGTATTCCTCTGAAATAGAACCTTACAGAAGGCAATTATTACATGTCTTGGTAGTATTTGTTTTACACTGTGTTAGCCTTTTTTTGGAAGAGAAAGGAGTAGCCACTGAATCACTTAAATAATTGTTCTACAGTTTTTCTAGAAAGGACTTGAAAATTGGAATGTTACATTTTCCAACTCCCTTTTCCATTTCAGAATTGTTGCTTGTTCTGTAAACCCAGAATTGGCCAAAAAATCTCCACAGATAAGCCATATTGGTTTATAAGCATGTATTTTTATGATAATATTCCAAGCACTCAAAACAGAGTTTTCTTTCATTTACCAGAAAGACTTGAATACCAGAAAACCAATCTGTGATTCTGGAGAAAATCAATCTGTGTGGTTGCTAAATGTCAACACTGGCTTGATGACATATAATCAATTATTCAATGAATACCTGAAGTAAATTAAGCTTATATGGAAAAGCTTATATTTGATAAGTTATATTACAGTTTTAGATATGGTTTTTCTGTGTAGAGGTAAAAGTGAAGCAGTAGTATGATTTGGTGCTACCTCGATTTTCTTAATATTTAAACAATGCAGGTAGTCCTTGACTTATGACCACAATTGAGCCCAAAATTTCTTTTGCTAAGCGAGTTGGTTAAGTGATTTTTGCTTCATTTTATGACTTTTATTGCCACAATTGTTAAGCGAATCACTTTAATTGTTAAATTAGTAACATGGTTGTTAAGTGAATCTGGTTTCCCCATTAACTTTGCTTGTCAGAAAGTCATAAAATGATCACATGACCTGGGACACTGCAACTGACATAAGTATGAGTCAGTTGCCAAGCATCTGAATTTTGATCAAGTGACCATGAAGATGCTGCAATAGTCATAAAGTGTGAAAAGTGGTCATAAGTCACTTTTTCTCTTTGCCGTTATAACTTCAAACTGTCCCTAAATGAACTATTTTGAGGACTGCCTATACCAGGTGCATGGCATCTGAGATAATTATTGAGAAATTACTTCTTGATGAAGACTAGACATAAGGCAAATGTGGGTTTGTTTGTTTTTTTTGTAATGCCCACCTCTATTCAAGGGATATCCATGGCACAAGCACCAGTTTCCACCAGTTTCTAATTCTGCCTCTTCTTGGATATAGAGATGATCATAATAGAGTCTCCTCTTTACTGTTCCAGAATAACTTACTGGTAGGCATTGTATATATAGCAGCGTTCTTCCTTAATATGCTGATCCAGCGAAACATATTTTCAGACCCTTCATCCAGGATTGATTGGTATTGAGTACCTGAGATGCAGTATTGATGACCTCCTGTTTTTCCCAAATAGAGATATAATTCAGGGCATTCTGTGTCATCTTGCATAATTAAAGTATTGTGAAAAAAAATATGACTGTTCCTACTCTTTTAAGCTTAGTCTGTCAATTCTGTGCCAGAATTGAGGCAGATGGTAATATCCAGATATTTCTGTAATGCATGTTTCTTATAGAAAGAGCAAATTAAGCCCTGTAGCTCTTTAGAGGGCATTAACCTAGATATAAGGCACGGGTGTCAAACTTGCCACACCACATGTCACGACGTATCGGCGACTCTTTTTGTATTGCCAGCAATTGGGGTGGGCGCGGCTTCGGTATGATGAAACCGGCGCACGGGCTGGCAGTTTGACACACCTAGATATAGAAATGGTGCTTACTTGGCATTTTTTTCAACTTCAAGTAATGATCATTTATTCCCTTTGGAATTAATAGAGGATTTGTTTCATTTTAGTTCATTTTCTTCAAATGCTCGACTTCAGTTCAAGTGCCAAGCCAATTTACCGAAAGATAATGGGAACTGAAGTCCAGCAGTTCTGAACAATATTAAGCGTAGGGAAGACTGAGCCAGTTAATAGTTTTTGTTGTTGCATTCATAACTTTAATATTATTAACTTATTTTTATCATTGTTATAGTGTTGTTTTTAATCCCTTTACATATTATATCTATGACTATTAAAATTATGCCATGTCCATGATAAATAGAGGTAGAAATAAAAATTATGGCATCGTGCCCATTTGTAATATGTATTTATTGTTTACTGCATTTTATGCCAGATTTCCAAATGACTCAAAGTGTTGTAAAAAGCACAAAACCCTGCAAAACAAATGAAAGCCAATAAAACAAAAGCCACACTAAACTGGAATAGAAGTGAAATCACCAGCTGTTCCTTCAGCCTTTTTTTCCCCACTCTGCTTGGATGGCCACTAAACAAAACATGCATATTAACAAAACAATCATAGAAGAATGTAAAACACCATAGCAAACATATTTACTTAAACATTTTATGATCAGAACACTGATGCCTTTTTTTCCAGTTTTCAAGCTAGGTCTTACAGTGATGCTTAAGAATTTGTGAATCCTGTTGAATTATCCATTTTTCTACACAAATACTACCTTTATTGGTATTTTTGTTGTCTCATTACCATCAGTAGGCAGCCAAAGTCAGAAATAATGTATTTCCTAGTTGGAACCTTGGAAAGTGGGTATATGATATGATCAATTAATTTCTTAATATTTTCCTGTTTTTAATTATTGAGATTTTATCTGCTCTATTGGCTCTTGTTATCTTTTTTAGTTTTCAATAATTTTAAAATATAAATCACTGTTATATGGTCTTCTTGGCTGAAAAGCACTTTGTAAAATTTCACAATAAGCAAATAAGTCTTGTAAGAACTGGCATCTACATGCCAGGAACAGCATGATCCTGTTAATTTTTCATCTTCATCCAAATACTAAAGGCATAGAATTCTTGCCAGTAATGAAAAAGTGGAAACCTCATTTTCGGTTTTGATAAAAATATCAATTTAATTCATTTTGGAAAGTTGAGTTGTTCCAATCTTTCTTACATTGTTGATGAGTAATTAATTTTCAAACGTGATGAAATTATATGAGTATGACATACCTGACTTTTATACAACTTCTTAGTTGCTGCATAATCTTGTGGAGTATTAATGCTAACTCTCTGCTTTTATTTTTTTTTCCCCTTTGACATTTTAAGCTAACAACATTGAAGCTATGAATTTTAATTCTTTGCTCCTGTTACAATTTCTAAACAGTCTGAAAGCATATGGGCGAAGGTTGCCTGTCAGATTAAATTAAACCTTATTCTAGTGGTGTGAACATATTTCTTTTCTTTTTGTGATTTTTATTTTAATTAGTAGCTTGGTACTTTGAGGAACAGTCATTTATATATATATGCTCTATAGAGGAGAGACTGAGTGAAGATATGATAATTTTTGAAATATTTTCAGGGTTGTGACATAGCAGAAGGGATGGATGTACCTGTGTTATTTTAGAAGACAGAATTGGAACCACTGAGTTAAAAGTACAAAAACGTAAGCACAAACTAGATCTCAGAAGCAATTTCCTGATTCTACAAGCTGTCCACAAAGTGCATCCATTCATAGAGGGAGAATGGTCATCTGTCAGAGATGCTGAGGTTCCCAAAGTATCTTTGTCACAGCAAACTCACAGGGATGCCATAAGATATAAATATTTGAGGAAAACACAAAACACTTGACATCTGTTGGATACTGTGGAAAATACTAGATCAAGCCCATTTTGTTTCTAGAAGTTCCACGAAAAAATTACTAAGGGCAGTGTGATCCAAGAAAGTTTGTGAACCTCTGCTATAATGGACCTTGAATTCCAAAATCTCTTAAGGCAGGGGTAGTCAAACTTGGCTCTTTTATGACTTGTGGACGTTAACTCCCAGAATTCCTCAGCCAGTCATAAAAGAGCCAAGTTTGAAGACCCCTGTCTTAAGGTTCCTTCCAGATCTAAACTTCTAGGTAGTTGTTTATATGTTTTCTATTTTTTGGTTCCATGAATTAATTTCCTCACAACAGTAATTCAGAGATTAATGTTGATGATACTCTTGACAGGTGTTTTTTTTTTAAGGCTACATGACAAATTACTTCTAGTGCTAATTTTAGAACTGCTTTCTTTATTGACAAGACGTGATTGTTAGGTAACAAGGCATCCAGTCCATACATAAGCCAGAGTATTGCACGTCATATTGCTGGGTTCACAGAAGTGATATATGCTATTAAAATGGCACCAGAACAGCTGAGAAAAATTTCTCATTTTTCACACATCTTGGATTTAGAATTGAATGACATATGAATGACATATGAATGAATGGAGGAATGAATAATAGAATGATATAAGCTGTAAGCTGTTCCAAATCAAGACTGCAAATTTATTTTGCCCTTAAGCCTGTGAAAAGATCAAGTTTGCAGCCCCAGAGATACGTGGCATCAGATTTGGCCATTGAAGGAACAAATAAAAAGGGAATTTTTATGTGCATTCTAATCACCAGCTTTTCCACTATTGCTCCCTAAACTGGGAGACGTAAACCAGTCATTTAGAGACCATCCAAAATTACAATGAACTAAAAAAAATGTTATGATCCATCCTCAAAGTTATGTGTCCCTCCCCCTGTGACATGATCCATTTGGGGCACTTGATAACTGGATCACATTTACAATCAATTGCAGTGTCCCATGGGTTATATGACTGCGATTTGTGACCCCTTTCTTGCCAGTATATGGTAAAGAAAACATCCATTCGGGATACTACATTTGTTTAACCATCATGTGATTCATTTAATGACCACATAATTTATTTAACAACTGTGGTGACTGACATAATTTTTGGATCTCAGGGAATTATGAATTTAAAATATATCTACAACTAGCATTGTGTAGCCCATGGAGTTTTAAAAATGTTATTTTCCCCTCCCCAACCACAACCTCTCATGAAACCCCATTTGAGAAAGATTGGTTTAAAAGAAAAAAAAAATGATATCTGGGTGTGCCAATTCTGGGTGTGCCAATTCTCCTGCCCCAATACAGCTGATAAAAATAGAGTTTATTGCCATTTGTTATTGGCAGTGATGTTATTCGCCATATCTGTATAATGGGCTGTACAATGGAGAGAGAAGAGCAGTGAGCATAAGGAGCTAAAAGTTTAATTGGAAAGAGTGTAAAGCAAATACTTCATTATTAAATGTTTTTTATCTTCATAAACACAAAATGTAAAATGGTCCTTCAATCATACAATCTTCCAATAGAAGAGAATAGTAGAGATATTGGACTGTATAGGCCTGTTTAGCTATTCTGTACCCTAGCAATATCTAGGTCGCTTAATCTCAATGTTTAAAGAATAGGCAAAAATGCTTGCCAATTATTTATAACTTAATCTGAAAATAACGCCTGGTTTTTATTATATATTAATTTAATGGGGAACATTGAGTCAGTGGCAGCAAATTGATGTGTCACCTCTTGCCTCTGTGTTTGCTTCCATTATGGTGTTTTCTCAGAAGGCTGTTGCATTTCACCCTTCCTTCTTTCAGAGATTAGTTAGTATTCAGCAAAACACCTGCCTCGGGAAACATTTGTCAGCTTTCATGCGCTCGGCAGAGAAATTCTGAAAAATGGATTCTAATTCCCAAACTGCCTTAGCTAATAAAATCCATAGCCTCTTCCCCCCTTGGGATTAGTGGTTATAGGCAAAAATCAAGCTTAATACCAAGAAGCACACTGATTTTATTTGCATTTAGCTCAGATAATACTAACAAGCAATGCATATGCCATGCATCTTTGTAAATGGAGACACCCAGATATTGCCTGTTTTATTTTCTCTCTGAACAGTTGCCTCTTTGGCATCCTTCCTGGCAGGTGCTGGAAGAGCTTTTTCACAAAATAATTATACTAGTAGGAAGCTTGACAAGTCTGTAAAATATAAATTGGAGTTATTGTAATCCAGTGATTTAGCTTTTTTGAAATGAAGCCAACTCTGTTTTAGGTTAGGGTGGGACATCATCTGCTGTAGGGATAAATTACACACAAGCTATGCAGATTTGGCAGATTTCTGAACATATTTCCATGAAATACACTTCCCTCAAAATTACTGTACAGGTAGTCCTCACTTACTGACTGCCTCATTTGGTCACCATTCAAAGTTAAACTAGTGCTTACATTAAGGACCTTTGTAAGACCCTCAGTGATGTGATCCTCATTGTAATAATTAAGGATTGTCCTGACCTGTTGTTTTACTCACTCTCCCCTTGCAGAGTAGAGAAAAAGGGATTACAAGAGAGTGAGCAGGCATGTGAGGAATTCACATTGAAAGCAGTGTGCTGGTGCTGGCAGCCTTGAGTGCATTATGCAGTCTGGCATATCTGCCTGCTTACTCTCTTAATCCCTTTCTCTCCAATGAGATTGAACATTCCAAAGAGTGGGGAAGTGGTTGGGGACAAATAACAGTGGAAGATGTGAAACTGATTAATCTTGTCAGTTTTAAGCCAGTGATCCCCATGCCAGCAGGGTGAGCATTCCAAAATTGGGGAGTGAGGAAAGAAAAACACAGTCCCAGTGCCATGATTTCCTATTTAGCAACCACTTTGCTTAGCAACAATTGTCATCGCCAAACGAGGATTGCCCATAATGAGATTTTTAAATGAAATTTAATATTCATGTTTGCCTGTTGTCTAGTTTTTTGTTTTTTTTTTGGCTGTGAGTGAGGAGAATCAAATTTGGTAACACCTACCGAAAATTGGCAAAACTTCAGATTTTTTCCGCCTAATATGTTGTTTGTGTTGAGTCAACATTCCATCCTTGCGAGGTCAGTAAAATGAGGACCCAGATTGTTGGGGGCAGTATCATGACTCTGTAAACTGTTTAGAGAGAGGGCTGTAAAGCACTATGAAGAGGTATATAAGTCTAAGTGCTATTGCTATTGTGAAATCTCACCCACACTTTTTGATGTTGAGGGCTTTTGATTGTTGGCCTAAAAAGTGCCGTTTTAATGTTGTTGTTGTTTTTAAGAGTTAATTTTCTTATGTTGAAATGGGGTCATAATTTAAATAATTAGAAAATGTTTACATATGGGATCATCAGACTAACTCTGGAACTAGGAAGCATGGCTGTTTCAGCCTTCATTACTATCACTGTAGCCTGCCAATGGAATGGGTGATAATGTTACTTATTTTAGGAGCAGTTACGTAACTAAATGGAATGTAAAAGTATGATAACAACAAGAATAAAAACAGTGTCCTGATTTTTACTTTCTACTTTCTTCTCGTTATTATGACATCTTCCTAAGTAGCCTTTCCCTGGAGTGTTCTAGGAATTAAAAACAAACAAAATTTCTTTGAAGACAGTTGGACTCTTGTTGACTACATGGAGAGATGGTTTGCTATTTCCTTTTATTTTTAAATCTTTGCAGTTAAAATATCTAATGAAAAAGACATGTGGGTTGCATTGCTTAAAGTTCTTTCCAAATGATATAAAGTCATTATTCAATTATAAGCAGCTTGTGGTTTTAATATATTTATGTCCTACTGTTCCTGGTTGACCTCAATAAATAATAACGATGTATAACAACATGAAAACAATACATACATAAAATAGCAATAAACTTTAAATAATTTTGAAAATGTCTTAACATTGTGATGACACACATATTTAGAAATCTGATTCACACATTTATTATTTGTTTTTGATAAATCTTGAACCCTGGTTTACATCTTTAATTTCTGTGTATCTTGTGGGCTAGAGGCGATAGAGTAATGGAAAACATTAGGTACAGTGAATATTGTTGAAATTATGTTCAGCGGGTGAAAAATTGATTATTATTTCTTAGGATAGCTGGTTGCTTGGTCCACATCTCTGCTTACCCAAATTCTACTCCAGTATAGAAGACTTAAGAAATTCTTGGTAAAAACCTACAAACTTGTATATCAGGTCTATCAAGTTAATATAAATATCTTGTTTATAGTAAATAGAATTTCTTGCAGTTGCAATCAATTTGTTTATTCATTCATTCATGTATTAAATTTTTATACTGCTTTTATTACTTCATAAGCAACTCAAGGCAATCAACATACATCATACTCCTTCCTCCTCTTTTCCCCCACAACTATGTGAGGTGTGTTGGGCTAAGAAAGAGTGACTGGTCCAAAGTGTCTGCAATACTCAACATGCCAAGTTGAGAACATGACTGTGCTGATGTCTGGATTGTATATAAGTATGACAATAAAGTCACCCAAAATTGTCATAAGTATGACAACAAAGTCATCCCAAAAAACTTTTTATGAATTTTTAAGGCTAGTTTTTATTTTAAAACTATATCAATGTTTTGTTTTGTTTTTAAATCCTTACAACCAGGAAACAATATTTATGAAAATAAATACGTGTTTTTTATTGTAACTGGACTATAAATTGGAAATTGAAATTATGAGGGTTTTCATTTTCATACCATACAGAAACTCACCATTATTATGGTAAGATTTTAAAAATCCACGATTTTGCTCAGTGTATTGATAGCCTTCAGTTGACTTCCTTTTTAAGGAAAAGCTCAACACCTGGGTGACTTCCAAGGGATGATTTATGGCAGACTAGATGTCCTTGAAGGAGGCGGGATGGCTTTGTGGTAGTGTTTGGCAACCAAACAGAAAATGCTGGCTGGTACAGTTTTTCTGGATAAAGGAGAGATCATGAGATCACCCATTTGCATTCTGGAGAGTTGTTCCTCATGAGTACACCTAAGGAATTGGGTGGTGTTTTTTTTAGTTTACTCATGAGTTGAATGTCTGGGAGTCAAGGGATTTCAATCAAGCTAATAGCCATAATGCAACCTATATGGCCACAAATGCTATGAAATGATTGGGATTGGGCATGCATGAAACCCCTCATACTTCACATATTGTAGCAGAAAAAATTAACCTGCATAGAGGAACAGAAAAATTTCCTCCCAGTTGATTTCAGAAACTGATAGACAGTTATAAGAAATGCCTACCTGGGGCTTTTTGGTTGAAGAACCATGGGTGTACTTACATTTTCCACAGAAGAAAATGGCATATCAGATTTTTTTTTGAATAAATGATTGCAAAGTAAATTGTTCATAGCTTTTTGTTCAATTTTATCATTTTTATCTTTATATACTGATGAACGAACAGGAAATATTGATATGTCCACACAGAAAGAAGAAAAAGCTACATTGGGTGTACTTTTTACATGAGCGTTGCAATGCCAGTTATTTTAAATCCAAGATGGTATTTTAATACTCCAGTAAAGAATTCACTTTTATAAACAGATGAAGCTAGATTTTAAAGATTATTTTTTTAAAATAGACACTGGAAACTTTATAGTGTTTGGGATGCCTTCAAGGCATGTAATTGTGCTCACATCTTGCATATGCTTCATGGAAAAAGATGAGTAAAAATGTAAACATTTGAAAAATAAGTTGAAGAAAGGTTTGAGGAGCCATGTAAAACAGTGCATACAAAAATTATATAAAGTGTTTTGGTATACTAAATTCAAACATAATTCCAACCATTTGTATTTCAGACAGAATATTTATTGAACTGTGTAAAGCAAAATTACCTGGTAAGTTATTGTCCTCTCGAAACAACAGCAAGAAATAATATTATTTCTACTATTAAGGACGCTGAACCCAAAGTATATGGCAGTGATCTAATACAGGGCTTTTCAACCTTTTCACCCATTGTCCCACTTTTAGGATATGGCAACATCCGAGTACCACCAGTCGCCTAGCAAGATGTCAAAAACTTGATGACCAAAAAAAAAAAAAAAAGGAAAAAAGTGATAAAGTACAGGTAGTCCTCGACTTACAACAGTTCGCTTAGTGACTGTTCAAAGTTACAATGGTACTGAAAAAAGTGTCCCCCAAGCCACAGCCGAGCAAGACAGCGCCCGATGGCGCTCTTCCTTCTGTCCAAGGTTTTCATTGTTGTGAGCATTTCTGTTGAGGATTGGCAGTGGGGGTGGGGTGGGGGGTGTTTGGTTTTTATTCCCCCCATCTGCTGGGTGGTTGCAGTAGGTTTTGGTCACTTCACATGACCCTGGGACACTGTGACTGTCATAAATATGAATCAGTTGCCAAGCATCTGAATGTAAATCACAAGACCCTGGAGATGCTGCAAAATTCCAGCTGATCGGCGCTTCTTCTGGGCTCAGCAGCAGTGCCAGGATCAGTGCTGCTTTCCAGCTGATTGGTGCTTCTTCAGGGCTCAGCAGAAGCACCAGGATCAGCACGGAGCTCCAGCTGGAGCCTGGTGCTGATCCTGGCGCTTCTGCTGAGCCCTGACAGCCCCGAAGAAGTGCTGATCCTGGCGCTTCTGCTGAACCCTGACAGCCCTGCAGCTCCAGCCGTCTCTCGCTCAGGCTTGTGCGGTGCTGCCACCGGTTCAGCTCATTCCCCTCCCCCGCTACCACTTTTCTAGGATGGTCGCGTACCACCTGCCAGGTGCCAATGTACCACAGGTGGTACCCGTACCACTGGTTGAAAAGCCCTGATCTAATACATCAGGAATGCTTGTTTTTGTGTGCGATTTCATAAAAATTAGGAAAGCTTTTTCAATCATATTTTACAAAATGTAGCAGTTGAAGTTAAAATAAAACATCAGAGGCAGGAATCACAATTTTACTAAATTTGATCCAACTTGATATTTTATTTGACCTACTATGCTTTGTGACAAGCACAAAGGCATTTATTATTTGTCCCCCCCTTTTTTTGTTTTACATTTTTTATATTTTAGCATCTTGCTTATGCATTGCAGATTTGTGTTATCTAGTTACTTGATAAAATTTTTGAACCACTGTTCCTCATAATAAATATTTGGAGCAATTTTTGGCCAAATAAGGAAATAATTGGATCAAAATAGAACATTTTGACTCTTTGAATGGAACATTCATTATAAGTGGAGTTTTATTTTATTTATTTATTCATTTTCTATAGCCATCCATTTGAAACAAGTGGCCCTGGATGTTAGCAATTATTAAAAAATTAGAAACAGCTGCAACGTAGTACAAAATTAAATGTATGGTAGCCAAGAAAAAAATCCCATCATAGATATCAACACAGCCAGGATGTAGAGCCCTTCACACAGTTAGGACTCCAGACCTAGACACAAAGGTCTTCAAGGCCAACAATGGTTTGAGTCATCCTTACTTCTAAAGGGAGAACATTCCATAGGGTAGAGGCAATGGCAGAGAAGGCATTTCTTCTAGTCCCCAGACAGTTGACATTGCTATACTGACAAGATTTGTAGCATGTCCAACCTACTGGACTGAATTGGATGGGTAGAAACAACTGGGAGAAGGAGAAGGTAAACAGTAGGCAACCTGGTCCCAAGCCATGAAGGGCTTTAAGGGAGACCAGTATCCTGAATTGCATCCAGAAACACACATGCAATCATGCTCATCTAATATCCGACAACATTTACTATTCATGTAGCTGCCTTTTGCACAAGATAAAGCTTCCAAATGCTTTTCAAGCACAGCCCTGGGTAGAGCATATTGGAGTAATCCAAACAAGAGGCCACAAGGTCATGAGTGACCTATGAGCAGAGCCCCACTTAATTCCTCACTTATTTAAATGACATACAGTAAACCTATTTTAAAAAATAGGTTGCAAAGGAAATGGTTTGTCAGGATATAAATATATTTGTTGTTCCCACATTGATATTAATATGAATAAATATGTTCCAATCCCATTGAGCTTATGGAGAAAGATAAGTATTGTAAAACTGATTATCACTTGAATATTGACATATGTTCTTAGAGAGATTCTTGTCTTACCTTTTCACATTTTTCAAGTGGATTGATGTTTTTGAACCAAAGTTTTACTAGAAAGGATAAAAACATAGATCTTCTTTACCTTAAATTATAAATAACGTATGATTGGGGGGGCTGATATCCAATCACCTTTATCACTGACAAATACTTCTATTTCTCTAAGGAACCCAAGAGATGGATTTAAGAATCTTTGTGAGATAACTAGAAAGTTACTGTATATCTCTCTAACTTCATGATGGGCTTGCTTCTTTGTTTACTAAAAATGCTATTGAAAAGTTGGAGAAAGCTGAAATTAAGGTTTTGTTTTTTTTACTTAGTGTTTTAGGTTAACTTTGTCTAAAACTGGAGAGTGGTTGAGACAATGAATTTGGAATGTATATTACAGCTAAAAAGGTTCTCAAGTTGGATTTAAAAAAAAGTAGCATTGTTGACACTTTGGTTAGCTAACTCAAAACATGCAACAGAGAGAGGAGAATGTACTATAACTTTCATTCAATATTTTGTTGCTGTTTGGGGTTTTGTTTTTTTGTTTTTGGCAAGAGTTCCCAGTGATCACGATTAACTATATCAAAACCTACACGCTCAAATGTGGCAAAATATAATTGTAATTGAAGATAATTGATAATTAAATGAAACCTGAGTCGATGAGTGAACTGAAAAAAGTAATATTTTGGGTGCTTTCATAATTGTTTGAAAATAAAACCAGATGGGTTTTTGTTGGCTGATATTAGAAGCAAAGTGAGACCATCCTGGTTATTACCAGGAGACTACTTGGAAATTCCAGGGTTTAACATTAGTCTGATCAGGGCTTGGCAGTAAATTTCAATCTCCTGACTTCACACAGATTAATTTGACTGCTAGGTTTGGACTTAGCATAGCTAGCTAAGAGACTGTTAAAAATTAGTATCGTCATATTGTACAATTGATTGTCCACATCAACATGATGCTACAGTTTACCCCCTTATATCCACAACATTTTAAATCTATTGCTGCTGTTTCTCATATTCCAGTGGTTGTGTGCTTCATTGAAGCTGAGCATTTGTTGGCGGTTGACGTAACTGTCCTTAGAATTGCTGGCTCTTCCGATTATTTCTCACAGAACGGGGAGTTGAAAATACATACCGTACTTGAAATAGTGAATAGCAAACTCCTTCCTTAATATTGCTAAGAAAATTGGCATGGGTTCTGTCACCATGGGTCAAGTTCAACTCAAGGGATCTTTACCTTAGCTTAATAATGTTACGACAAGAAATTTATACTTAAAAACTGTGCTTAATATTCTGTAGGAGTACTGCTCGACAAGATAGTTGCATATAAAGCAGGTCTTTTTATAACTTTTAAGAGTAACTATAGGCTTATGGAATCTGCTGATTAATATAGAGCAGTATCTTATTAACCTCTGGCTTCAATAAGCCATTTAAATAAATACCTTAATATAAAGTCATTAAAAGGATATTTTTAGCATGGTAGCCTTTAACCATTAAAGAAACTTGAATGAGAATTATATTTACTGCATTTTTCATGTTATTTATCTACTATGGGGAATTAAATTATTAAGAGACTTACTGGTGAAAGATAAGGATTGAGTATTTACTCAATTCTATTTAGTGATAGAAGTAGCATTTAGAAACCTGAAACACCTGACTAGGAAAACACTGTTTCTAATAGCTCTAACTTCTGTCAAGCAGGGATCAGAAACATATATCATTCCTCCAAGGAATTCTGCATTGGCCACCTGGACACTATAATTGTGCATGTAGAACAAACCTTTCTGACTAAGGAGAATCGGATGTTATATTAGAGATTTGAAGCAATCCTTTCTTCTTACTGTCTCAGATTAGACAAGGACTGGCACCAATGGACATTAGATGAGTCATCAAGATATTTCTGAACAGAACAGAACAGGGATTCAGCGTTTTGAATAGTCTCACAATAGTCATTGGACAGCGAGGCCGTGATCTCAAGGTTAATTAAGGCCTGCATCAAACTAGCATGTGAGACCAAAAATAAGCCACAGGAGACTGTGATTCATCCCACTGGAAACCTCGGCCACTTAACCTAGGCGAAGCAATTTATTACAGAAAAATAAATTCAGGAACAGCAGGAGAAAATAATGTCTCTCAAAAAATTGTACGCATGCTTTTATTAATACTTTTAATTGTAAGCCAGCCAGAGTTGTTGAGAATCACACAACTTATAAATTGTATACATTCACGTGATCCTAGTTTAACGACCACTCCTTCAGTGACTGTGAAGACTTATGATAGTACTGAACAAGTAGTTACAAGTGAATCTTGCACTTAAGAGCTTTCACAGCATCTCTGCGGTCACATGGTCATGATTTGCATTCTCCTTTGCTGGCTTCCCATAAGCAAAGTCATTGGAGAAACTGGCAGGAAGTCAGAAGTTGTAGTCAGAAGTGAGATTCTCACATAACCGCCCACGTACCCTCCTTTAGCAGCAACCAGATCTGTCATCACCAAGCGGTCTGGTAATGTGGTTTTTCAATTTACGACAGCGTCATTAACAAGAGAGTTTCCGACCTCTTCAGTGTCACTAAACAAGGAGTAGTGATAAGAGTTAATTTTGAGAGCGCCCTCAGCCACATGGAAAGGCATATCTTTTATACTCCATTCTAGTCCACCCTGGCATTTACGGGGGAGGTGGTTGGTGGAAATTGGGCAATTATGTAAAAAAAGGGTATGGTTAAGAATCTAGAGGTCTCTTGGAATTGAGCTTGAACGTTAGCAGACATTTTGACCCTAGATATTTTTTTTAAAAAAATTTCTAGCATCATTTGCATTGCATATAATTGATTTGAGGCAATTTATGACAATGTTGCATGAGCAGCATTTTTAGGGCCAGGGGTGGAGGGTAGTACCATTTCAGATGTAACTGCGCTTCAGCCTCGCTTTGCTAGATGCCAGTCTGCCATAGACTATGGGGGGAGGGAGCTGCTGGGAGGAGAAAACAGGAACCACTCTTCACGCCTTCCCAAGACATTGGCTCATTGTCCCAAGGCAAGACGCCTGGGAGTGGAATGCAAGGGCTCATCATCTACCCACCAATGCAGGGAATGTTACTCAAACAATTCCTTCTAATGTAACTGGGCAATAGTAAGATAATAGGGGTAAAGATCAGGAAAGGGAAAGTTAACTAGGGCAGGGGTCCTCAACCGTGGCAACTTTAAGACTTGTGGACTTCAACTCCCAGAATTCCTCAGCCAGCAAATTCTGGGACTTGAAGTCCACAAGTCTTAAAGTTGCCACGGTTGAGGACCCCTGAACTAGGGAAACTTCGCACATAAAACTCTTAATTCTGGCTTTGCTGTACTGTGACCATTTGGCTTTTAATAAAAAGTATACCTTTCACACAAACGGAGTCAAGAGTCTTTCTTTCCTAGGAGTCCAAGATGGGGCAGGTGGGACACTAACATAGTCTTTATTTTAACTGCTGCTACTGACATTTCTGCTGAACATTTGTTTACATTCATATTGTAACAGGTACAGTATCAACAGTGCCAGTTGCAGTCCCTGTACGTTGACAGGCCTCATTATACAAATAAAGATCTAGTGAGGACCAATTTCTTCTTATCACAGATCTAGCAATTGTGCTTTTTGATCATGATGAGCTTTACAGAAAAGCTGGTTACGCGATTCCTTCTAAGACTGCCATCCAGCGTTAGGTTGTCAAAAATTATACTTCAGTGAGAAGGTGATGCTACCTACCCTTGAATTAACAATAATAGGGGGTTGCAAAATGTTCTGAATTTGAAATGTTTCAAGGTTGAAGTGGATAGTTCCAATTATTTTAGAAGTATTCCAAACTCAGAAAGGAAGTTTTGAGTTAAAATAGCTGGAACAACCTATTTTAAACTTGAACAGTTTCAAAATTATTGCCATACTGTTCTGGATTATTATTTAATAGCGAAGAGCTCACATTGTATGGCTTATAACTGCTTAAAGAAACATTATCAATTTTGGTGGCGTTTTGGTCATTTTCACGTAGTTTTTCTTGTAACAATATAAAAATGACTTGTTATTGTCGTCTTCCAGGCTGTTTAGTTTTTGCTTTAACTTGGCTTTCCTATGATGGCCTCTCATCTATATTAACTCAGCTAATCCTGCATAGTTTTATGACAGCAATTAGTGTTGACCACTTTCCTACACAGGGCTGGGTAAAAGCTGCTTAAAAAGATTTTGAAATAAATAAATTGTTGCTATTATTTATTTAGTGCAGGCCATGCAATTTCTTCTCCCCCTGCTCTTGATATATCGTTTCCTATTTTGGAAATTGTAGTGTAGTTCTTAACTATACTTATGACTCACCTCCAGTCTTTCCATGTTTTTAGCTACAAGAAGTAAGATCCTTCCTTCCTTCCTTCCTTCCTTCCTTCCTTCCTTCCTTCCTTCCTTCCTTCCTTCCTTCCTTCCTTCCTTCCTTCCTTCCTTCCTTCCTTCCTTCCTTCCTTCCTTCATGGACTGCTTTCAGTACTTCCTAGAGATATCAAAGCAGCAGTTTAATAAATAAGCTTCTTTCCCCCATTTTGTCCATGATATTAAAATTGCAAATGTGCCTTCCAGATCTAAAGTTTGGATTTTTATTACTTTCTTGAAAGGCTCTATTAGTAGCAAAAGTGACGTTAGTGCTGTAGAAGATGTGGGTTGTGGGCTGGTTTTGGTAGATTATTTCTAGAAAGCTTCCAAATTATCTTTCCAGATGGTACCAGGAAGAGTGTTTCATGCTTTCTGTCTACTGCTCAGAATCTTACTTGTGAGTAAAATTCTGGCCTATCAGCAATCAGATTCTGATCTATTGGTGTTCCTGATGTAAAGAAAGTTCAGTTTAGTGTTTTGGTAGGACAGAGATTTGCCCCACTTGCTTATGATCCTCTCACTATGAAGATAATGATGATAGCATTATCTTATATAAGATATTTTGCTCTGGATATATTTGAGAAACACTCCTTGTCTGTATTTAGTCCTGTTCCACTAGAAATGGCTGACCTAACTGTATCTGTGCAACTGTTTTGAGCATTATGCTTAGTCTAGCAGCCTATGAGAATGTAGCTTTCATTTAGCATGTTTTCTGTTATACTAATCTCTCCCCAGCTCTTTAAAACAATAAACAAAATTCCATAATTTTCTTTCCTTAGAAAATTACAAGCTGGCTGTGTCATCTCATTTGCTTTTTCTATTCACTTTTATCAAGAGAGATAGACTATGCTGCCTTAAATTAGGTCACTAAAGTTTAAAAGTCTAGGCAAGGCTTTTGCTTAAGTGTAGGCAAATATTTGCCCATCATCACCAAGTATCATATTGGTGAAAAAGATAAAAAAAATGTGAGGCTTTTTCAGGGAAAATAGGAATTATAAAGGGCATGAGATAGGATCTACAGGACAATACACAAAGATCCCCCAAATTCAAAGATTACATACTCTTCTCTGACAGGAATATGACAGGAGTAGGCCAATGGGATAGCTTGCTTTGGGGCCAAAGATCTCAGTTGCCAGGCAAGCTCATACCAAGTAAGATAATAACCTTGAGTAATCTAGTTCAGGGCTTTTCAACCTTTTCACCCATTGTCCCACTTTTAGGATATGGCAACATCCGAGTACCACCAGTCGCCTAGCAAGATGTCAAAAACTTGATGTCCAAAAAAAAAAAAAAAAAAAAAAAAGGAAAAAAGTGATAAAGTACAGGTAGTCCTCGACTTAGAACAGTTCGCTTAGTGACTGTTCAAAGTTACAATGGCACTGAAAAAAGTGTCCCCCAAGCCACAGCCGAGCAAGACAGCGCCCGACGGCGCTCTTCCTCCTGTCTGAGGTTTTCATTGTTGTGAGCATTTCTGTTGAGGATTGGCAGTGGGGGTGGGGTGGGGGTGTTTGGTTTTTATTCCTGCCCCATCTGCTGGGTGGATGCAGCAGGTTTTGGTCACTTCACATGACCCTGGGACACTGTGACCGTCATAAATATGAATCAGTTGCCAAGCATCTGAATGTAAATCACAACACCTGGAGATGCTGCAAAATTCCAGCTGATCGGCACTTCTTCTGGGCTCAGCAGCAGTGCCAGGATCAGTGCTGCTTTCCAGCTGATTGGTGCTTCTTCAGGGCTCAGCAGAAGCACCAGGATCAGCACGGAGCTCCAGCTGGAGCCTGGTGCTGATCCTGGCGCTTCTNCTTCTGCTGAGCCCTGACAGCCCCGAAGAAGTGCTGATCCTGGTGCTTCTGCTGAGCCCTGACAGCCCTGCAGCTCCAGCCGTCTCTCGCTCAGGCTTGTGCGATGCTGCCACCGGTTCAGCTCATTCCCCTCCCCCGCTACCACTTTTCTAAGATGGTTGCGTACCACCTGCCAGGCGCCAATGTACCACAGGTGGTACCCATACCACTGGTTGAAAAGCCCTGATCTAGTTAATCAGAAAATTTCTCAGACCTTTAAAGTAGCTCAAGTTGTCAGTAATTAATGCCATATTTCATCTATGCAGGGATTTTCAGAGGTAGGCAGTATTCAGAGCTAAAGCAGGAAAAATATTTTAGACCTTAGAGCAGAGGTCTCCAACCTTTTGGGCACCAGGGACCGGTTCCGTCTTAAAGAAGCCATATCTGTACTCTGCCAAGGTAAAAGACATCAGACATATATGACTATCATCATTTCCTCCTCTTTCTTGCTACACTGCTTCATTCTATTTACAATATAATGTTTCATCTTTTACTTTTTGTGGATTTTTAAAGGATTGTAAATTTGGGGAGAGGGGTCGCAGGTAGTCCTCGACTTACAACAGTTCCTTTAGTGACCAATCGCCATTACAACGGTGCTGAAAAAAGTGATTTGTTATAGTTTTTCACACGTATGACCGTTGCAGCATCACCATGGTCACATGATCAAAATTCAGACCCTTGTCAATTGACTCATATTTAGGATAGTTGCAGTGACTTTGGGTCATGTGATCACCTTTTGTGGCTTTCTGACAAGCAAGGTCAGTGGGGAAGCCAGATTCACTTAATTGTATTGCTAACTTAACAACTGCAGTGATTCACTTAATACCTGTTGCAAGAAAGGTCATAAAATGGGGCAAAACTCACTTAACAACTGTCTTGCTTTGCCACAGAAAAATTTTGCCCCGTTATGGTCATAAGTCAAGGTCTACCTGTATTAAAAAGGTTTCCAATATTTGTTTTGTTCTCTGCTCCAGATTTTTATACTGCATGTAGATTTCAGAATATTACACATTTCTCTTCCAGGTATCCTTTTTCTTTCAGATATCCTGTAGGGAAATGTATTAGAAAACATTTAGAAAATAATTGTATTTTACAATTTAAGGCTTTTAACATATTTGTGTGTATGTGTGTGCTAAAAAAAGATTTAGAATTGGGTCCAGAAACAAGTTAAGGCCCAGACTCTGGTTCAGTGATATATAAAATGCTCATTCATCTTATGAAATCAAGAAAGCTGGAAGACTACTCCTTTGCATACTTCTTAGCCTAATGCCTTCTTAGGATTTGAAGGGAAATTCCTATTTAATACTGTGATTTAGACTGATTAGACAAGAAGAAAATATTTAGTCCATCGTGATCCCTATTTTTTTTAATCGTAAGTCTCATCGCATTCAGTACTGTACTGAAGCAGCTTGCAAAATTAAGCTAATTTTGTTGACACGTAGAAAGGCTTTTTTTTTCTAATTGAAGAAAAAATTATCTAGAGCAGATATGCACAACTGGCTTTCCATACATTTGGCAGCCAAATTTCAAAAAGCCTTATGCATGCAATCGATTTGCAAACCATTAGAAACAAGACATGTCCACTTTTGATTCTGGCTGTATCTACCATTGGGATGTAACTTGCCACAAAGTTAACTCTGCTGGAGTACAGCCCTTGAGAGACAGAGAAAAAAGACTTTCTTGCTTCTTATCTAGTGTGGGCACTTATACAAAAAATATTGAAATGGTTAAAATTTTACTTTTTATAATATAGATATTTAAGGCCATCAAAATCAGCAGCGACTCTTAAACAAGAGTCTTCAGTAAGAATGCTGGATTCTAAAAGATTAGTTCAAGTAAAATATAATTGAGAAATAAATGTTTCAGATAATCCCTAACATCTGTAATTTGTAAAAACTATTTTTTAAGAAAAAAGCAAATTTAGATATCATGAAATTGTAGAGATATTTTTTTAATGGTCAACTTGGGGAAAAAAAAACCCTGCTCCTAAAATTAATAGGATTACACCCACAAAAGCCTAGAAATTTGACAGGTTATAAAGGTAGATCAGTAACTTTCTGCAGGAGGCAATATTTAAGAACTCAGAGGGAGGTTTGCAAGCTAGAGAAGTATCAGAGCTAATTCAAATTAATACCTAATAAATACTGCTTGATAAAAGACATAATGCATTTAAAATGTATGAGCTACCTATTCATTATACGAATTTGCTTCTGTAATGACTTTTAAATGAATGACTTTTCACCCAGCTTCACTTCTCCTTTGAGTTATGCTAGGGCAGTTTATTGAATCTTAGAGGAGGCTCATTGGAAATTATCGTTTTGCATAAACTATATGAAATTTGGCATAATTATAATATTTCATGGATAAATTGGGACAAAGCTTTGATCCTCTCTTTGGTTAAATTGCAGCTGAAACACCTACCTTATGGCAAGGTAATGATGAATACAAAAACTTAAGAAAAAAATAATTCAGTACTATCATATTTCCTGGGAAATATGAATAGAATAGTGCAATGGCTACCCTGGACGCAGAATGCTGAAAATAATAGGTAAAGATGTGATGGCCTGGAATTTTTTTTAATATAATATAATATAAAACCAGATCTTGTTTTGTTTTGCTTTTCTGAGAATTGAAGAGCGAAACATTTACGAAACACTAGTGAAATACTTTATTTATAAAATAAGGAATACAGTAAAAAAGGGTGCTTGAATATTGCTATTCTTTATATTTCCAAAATGTTTTCACTCATAATAAGGACTGTGTTGAGTGTCAGAGTATTGTAATCCGTGTGCACAGATGGCAACAAACAATCAGCATCCTCTCTTTCATTAAATAGCTCAACATACTGTCTCTTCTCCCATTTTTCCCCATAGCAGCAATTCTTTGGGTGAGTTGCACTGGAGGCACTGTCATTTTCATTGAAGAAGTATGGTGAATTGGGTCCTGTTCTGCTTGTTGTTGTAATGGACAGTTGGATTAACCTTGAGGAACAGCGAAGAGCTGCAGTTAAGGCAACTGTCAGATAACTGAAATCTGAGGCTGGACAGAAATGTAAAAATGAGCAAGCATCTGAGGCATGACTCTCCCTAGTTGTCATAATGATAAAGGGGAGGGAAGACACTTTCAGATTTGCAAGATTCTGTTACTATAATCTTATATAATAAAATGCATATTAGCACTTATAACTGGCATCTAGACTGGTATACCTTGACAGGGTGACATGGGTTGTCTGTTGCTGATTTTTTTAATCTAGAGTTCAGTGCATCTCTTATGACTGGGCCTCACTGGATGTGATTGATTTATTGCGTTGCTGGCTGGTTTCTTTATTTGCCAAAATGAGACCATTGAGACTTCCAGGTTTTCTTAGAATTCTTCAGCTTTTAATTCATGTGCACAAACACAGTTAGTGAATGGGGTTATTATCTGACTAGACAACACACACACACACACCAAACATGATAATTGTGTAACAAATTCAAGTTACAGGTATTTCATGGTATGTTTCTAAAATAGCAAACTGAATTTAAGTTAGTAAAAGGGGAAAATAGGTATATTGCATAAAATTGCTTTTTTGGTGCGGGGAAATGTTTTCCCCATGGCTTACATATTTCTACATTTCTACCATCAAGGTAAGTAGATAGAGTCGAACAGAACTCTGTTGTTATTTATTTTGACTTTAAAGATGGAATTTAGTGCACTGGATGGGCAATTACCTATTCTACTACAGCCTTCTAGTTTAGTTTTGACACTCTGTGGCTATTAGGTATTACGAAGTCAGTAGACACCGCTATTCCATGATGCTTTACTTTTAAGAGAATGAAAGGCAAAACCAGACTGGCTGCAAAGCATAATATCAGGTTATGGCATATCATCTCTATTTCCCAGAATGACTTTGGGCACTCACCTATAAAAAAGTTAATAGTAGTCTAATGGTTTGTTTGGAAATTGGGAAATTGAAGGTGGTAAGGAGCATCTTTTAGGGTTAGTGAGTTTAGGGTCAGACTTATTTTTAAAAATAGATTAAATAAAAAGGTAAAGTTTCCCCCTGATCAGTCACATCCACCTCTAGGGGGCAGTGCTTATCTCCATTTCCTAGCCGAGGGAACCAGCATTGTCTGAAGGCTTCTGTCATCATGTAGCTGCGATGACTATATTCCAAAGGCACACGAAACAGTTACCTTCCCAATGAAGTGATACTTATTTATCTACTTTAATTTACATGCTTTCAAAGTGCTAGGTGGGCAACAGCTGGTACATGGATCTCGAACTGCTGACTTTCTGGTCGACAAGCCCAGCATCTAACCGCTCTGCCAGCATTGAGTAACTGCTGTCTAATAGTTTGCTTGGAAGTTGGAAAGCTAAAGGTAGTAGGGAGCATCTTTTAGGGTTAGTGAGTTTGGGTCAAACTTACCTTTTTACCCACTGCTAAAACTTAGTTGACTGATCAGTGACCACAATAGCTTTTTTTTTTTTTTGTACATACCCATGACTTGCTCTCAAAGCTACAGCTAATCTAGAATGAGACAAAACAATTAGTTGTGGCCTAACCCTATATTGCCTTCTACAAAAATGTTCTTTGTAAGCTCCAGTGAGAGGAGGAGGAGAGCCTTAAGATACCTTTCCAAGTGCCGGTTGTTAGTCGTAAAATCCTTCATACATTCCTGCAGGAATACCTTTTTCTGATTTTTCTGATTGTCTCCTCATTTATTGAGACCAGTTAGAGTTAGCATGTTCCAGGTTCATTGGTAAAGCAGTAGCATCTTGGAGATGGAACACCTTTGTGTCTGCCTCTACTTCTTTATCACAATCTCGCTGATGTCTCCATCGACTTCACCCCCCAGTCCCCTGTCTCTTTGAGCAGGCCACATATGTGACCTTGATCTTGACTTTGAATGACGTGTCGGAGTCAACATAACTTCTGCATTGTCCCCCTGACATGGATTATTAATGTTTTTTCATGCTTTTTTCCATTATATTATATTTTTATGCACTGCCTGGTGTTGTTAAGGAAATGGAGGTGGCCTATACATTGATTAAATAACATACCAAATGGATTTATTGGATCCCAAAACTTCTCTGTCACTTTATCTTTTGAGTTCTGCATGATCATTTATAGCATATAACTTCCAGCCTCCTAGCCCAAGTGGAATTTGTTATCAGAACTACCTGCTAACTTTTTCTAATCTGCTAGATGCAAGTTATCTTCTCGTGGATCAGAGTGAACAGGGGAATATATTAAAGAAGTTATCACTTAAAATAGGTTTTATTGCCAGTCTCAATTTAGCTTGCTCAAGTTGTCCTTGCCTACTTTGACTTCCTGGTTTGTGTTCTTGTTTTGTGTCTGCAAGAAAACAATTGAAGGACATTGTTGCAAATACTGTTTTTGGGCTAGATGTTGAAACAGATTGTTTTCCTAAACTTTGTGAATGTGTTGTGAGACATGTACAGATTACTTCACACATCAGTAAAGTTAATATCAACACTGAGGCACAGCCCATAGATACTGTAAAAGGTTAGGTCAGCATTTCTGCTTCATTCCCCTGTTATGTATTAGGTATTTATAATGCGGCCATAAAATCCATCCAAGATTTGAAACTTGGCATCAACATTAGAAATCTGCAGTGGAACTGTGACATGATCAGCCAGCATTGCTGCTCTGTGTCATGCCCTCATCCTTGGACAGCCAGGATGTTTAAATTTGGATTGGGGAGATCATATTTCAGTTGCCACTTCGGTTACAAGAAGATTCCTGTATAAATCTGGCTAGGCACTGTCTCCCGGCTCCAAACATTTTTTCATGATGGCTACAGACATGATCCTTTTTTAAAGGAACAGCCAAAGAGTAAGAGAGAGTGTGTGGGGCTGTACATGGACCACGAACAATTGTGTTCCAAGTATGATCATTCCAGTATGTGTGGTTTGATAGTTTCCACATAAGAGGCATGGAATTTGAACTCATTCTGTACCGCTGCATATTCATTAGCACCGAGACTTTGTACATTGTTTATCCAAACACTGGTCTCCCTTTGATTCTGACTGCAATCTGAGTACAGTTGAACCTGATTCATACCAACAAAAACGGGGGAGGGAGAAGAGAAAAGATTTTTGGCAGAGGTTAGGCCCTGGCTGGATAAACACAGGGGCTTATTTATAATCCAAGAGCAATGAAGAGCAAGTGAGCAGCCCATGTAAATCAAAGCCCCATTGAGGGGGAAGCAAAGGAGAAACCAACTCTAATTCAGATATAAAGGCATTTGGGAGGTGCATTTCCTAATTGCACTATTTTCTCTTTTCTCATCAACCAGACCACACAATCTCATTCTTGCCTACTCTTTGGCGGTTCCTTAAAAAATTCTCTTGGGAATTTTTTAGTATTAAATAAACACCATAGAAAGCAGAAAATTGGATCGTATGGTTTTGACTTAGTTTTTGCAAGAAATGGCTGAAATCCAGAAGTGGATCTTACCAGGGCGGATTATGATAAGTGTAGCAGCTGCTTCTCCTTTTTAAGATCTTCATTGCAACATGGGATTTCAGAAGAGAGAGTGTGTGTCCAAGATCCACTTTTATAGAATAATGTAAGAATTAAATATGCCTTTTTAATAAGGATTTGATTGTTTGTGTTCTGACATATTCCCACCTCATCAGATTTCTGGATGGTTGTGATTTAATGTATCTATGGGTGATAAGCCTGTTATTCAACAAATTAATCAGATTTTGACATGACCCAAAATTAGACGTAGACAATCCCTGTCTGGCTGGAGGCTACAAATTAATTCTGCAACTAGTGGAAGGCTGCAGGATGTTTTTTGGTGAAAATTACAGGTATAAAAACCAGAGTGAAAAGGGAAAGGTTGTCTCTCTAAGAAAACACCTGTCTCTGAAAAGTCCCTGAGGCACTGATCCCAAACTGTTGGGCTAGGGGCACATTTGACAGCTTGACACTGTAAATTGTAGGCATTTTAAAAAAGGAAAACTGACTGGTGTAAGAATGGACATGCCCATCCTCAAAATGGCTGTCATGCTGGCTTTGCCCATTCACAAAATGGCTGCCAGCTGCAAAACACTAGTGATTGATGGCAAACTATTTTTTGCCTCCCTTTCTATTTTCCCTGGATGCATCCTAACAAACAAATATGCCTTTAAAACTATTTTCTAGACAAGTAGGTGTCCTTATAAACAAAGCACTGGGCTACAGTGATGACCACTTTTATTTCTAAGAATGTTTACAACAGCAATGCATAATCTGAAAGCCAGAGTCATAGGCTGTTGCCTCCTTTGAATTACGCCATTTTTTTAAAGAAGGGGAAATTATGTACAATTATATGTGAACTATACTTTATTAATTAAATTAAATGTATTTTGTACAAACTGTTTCATTCTAGCTATGCTCACCTTTTTTGCAGCGCTTTGATCCCCTCAGCCTGGAAAAAAAAAAAAGCTAACCTATGGAATTTGGGGAATTTAAAACAACTGAAAATAAAGCTGATTTTGGAAGCTAACGCCTTACGTTATGGCATGCCAGTTTCTTTTTAAAGTTTGATTTAAAATTAAACTATTCTTTAAAAAAAACCTGGCATCAAGAGAAGTGTCTCTGGGTTTCTTGCTGTCCAGGGTGCCACGTGGGGGTTTCTATTCTTGAAACAACATATTTTATATTTCTGGGCTTTTTGTTCTTTGCGAAGAATCCTGATTCTCCTTTCTTGGCCAAATTTGAGGCAACATTTGGATAAGATTTTAATTAAGGCTGGAGTCCAGGCGATGTACCTTGTGGCAAAGCAAGAATTTCTGCTGTGCTTTGCTGCTTCAGGCATGCAAAAGATGAAAGGATCACAGTGGACAAAGACAGGCATGCTTATTTTGGATGTCTCTTGAAATAATCAGTACCTGTAGATTAGGCCTTTCTAATCAGGTTAGTCTGTGATACTCTCACTGGAAAAAATAATCCCCGTTTAGTTCACAAGCTTCCTTTGATTTGTCACTCGCTGTTAGCTGTTTCAAATACTTATGTCATACTGCCCTCTCATGTCCATTCTGATGGAAACCTCTTATCATGTATATTCATAATACAATTTTATTCTCTCATTTCCTTTTTCTCTTAGAACACTTTGATCAACCTTTGGAAAACATTATTGAGGCTGAGTGATTGGTGGGGCTCTTAACCTTTAAAAAAAAATAGTTATAGTAAACAAAATCCCCCCGGTACACTAAAAGACAAAAATTCCTATGGCTATATTTTAACAACCATTTTGCAGTTGTTTTTTTAAAAAAATATTTACTAGTTGAGTGTGATTTCCTTCAGATTGCTATTTATTTAAAAATGTTGGTTTCATCCAAATCCCTAGCCTGCCACTGGGAATTTAATCTTTGATGAATAAATAACTATTCCCGTACATCAACTAGAGCATCTCCTTCAGTGCTTTTGAGTTATACATCTTGTTTTGCTGATTCCTTTCCTTTCCCTGCTTTTGGGACTACTGTGGTGCTTATATTCTTGCAAGCTGCAAAAAATATTGGTTGAGCAAGGAAGGAGTTATTTGCCATAGCTGGAAAGATTGGAATACAAATCAAAACATGGTTGAAAGGTAAAAAATCTCCTTGAACTAAATTTGGTTCTAGAGACTTTATGAGCATGGACACAGCCACATAGCATTTTTGGCAGTAGAGCATAAGTGCTTTGTCATTGCCTATGTCTGTGCTTTTATTCTGATTTCCCATTCTAGCCCCAAATATTAGAATTTGCTTGCAGTTTTCCATCCATGCATTAACCAGTTCCTGTTAAGCATTTTCAAGGTCAGACAAGATGGACTAGAAACAGCCACTAAGCTAGTCAAATCATTGTATTTGTATGTATGTGTGTGTACACATGCAATGTAAACAACCTGTAAACAGCTTTTAGGAAACCAGACAAGTTCTCTTTGCTTGTTTTTCTCTTTCCCACACTTGTATTTTAAGTTTTCCACTTACCCACTCCAATCCTTTTTCCTACAGACCTCAGTAATTTTATACTTTTATGCCACTGAATTGAACCAATTCACAGCAATTTACAGTAGAAATCAAACTAGAAATCCAGTGAAATTGAACAGTAATATTTGTAGGATCATAATAATGATAGTTGTGCTAAAACTTCATCTACGTGGTAGCAAAATGGAATTTGAAGGTGTTTTGAAAATGTTTTGCTTTAGTCAGAGAAGATGGCAGGACTGGTGGAGCGTTAGTTGTCTGGGAGACTGTCACACAGTATTGGTGCCACCAAGGATAAGTACTATCTTCAGTAGCAGCTCACAGTCTTAGGTGTGCAGGGAATGGTGAATATTTCATCCAGGATAAACGCACAAGTCAGGCCAGTCCCAACTGGAAAACACCATCTTGGAGATACTTGGAAGCTAAGCCATCTAGGGCTTTATTATGTGAAAACCAGCTCTTTGAATTGTACCTACAAGCTTACCAAAAACTAATGCAGCACCTGCAGTACAGGTCTGAGACTGAATTATTTCCATTCCTGCAGTTTTCATATTTTGACCTATTTATCCACTCCTCCAAAGATTGATTAGAAGCATCTTCTAAATGTGCTTTTATAATGCCCCATTTCAACAGTTATTTTATGTATACTTCTGTGTTTGTGGGCAGCAGATTTCCATTGCACTATTTCACATGATAGCAGGGACACTGACATATTTTTCTTTTTTAAAGCTATCCCAAATCCTATAAGATGTTTGCAGGATTTCGGCAATCTTACTCCTGAAGTCGTGTCCCAAATCTCATGAGATTTTGCTCAAATCATTATCATCATCATCAACAACAACAGCAACATTTTGGAAGGACTAGGGAGGTTCCAGATGCCCATGGACTTATGGATATGATGATCCCTCATATATGTAATGCGAAGCTTTTTCAGTGGATTACTGAACAGAAATTCATCTCTTATTAATGAGTATGCATATGCTAGTAATCGTTCACTGAAGAAAACACAGGTAGGGTAGATAAAGTAATAAATGGTTGTTTTGTTTTTGTTTTGTTTTGTTATTTGTGCATGGTCATTACCTGGATGCCTCCTAACTATTCTCTTACTAGACTTGAAAAATATCCCTTTTTAGACACAATTACATTATTTGCAATGAATCAGGTTTTTGGACAAAAATCCACTTACTGCATATTCCTAACATGCTATATTATTTTTTATATTTTTTAGGGTTATATCCTTCATCGTGACCTCATGGTTTAAGCGGGCATAAAGATGAGTATAAGCAGTGATGAGGTTAACTTCCTCGTATATAGATATTTGCAAGAGTCCGGTGAGTAATATATATCTGAGGAATTCATTTTGAAACTAAGAATTAAGATTAAACTAAAAAAAAACACAATTGAAATTTATCTTAGCCTGTCTTGCAAGATTAAAGAGAAAAAAAAGTACTATTCTGTTGATTCACAGTGATTTCCCCATAGCCTTTCTTCATATATATTGGTGGAATGACTTTAAGAGGTGAAAATTGGAAAGTTGCAGTGTTTCCATTCTTACTTGCAAATCTGTAACCCAAGAGCAATTGAGTTCTGGGGTCATGTAGGGTTTTATGTTTCCTCAATTGCTGGGGGCTGTCATTGTATATCTGGAGTACAGAGTGACCATTGGCTGATAATCCTTAACCTATCACTGGTTTCCACCAGAATCAAAAGTAGCTATGCAGATAATTGGCAGTTGCCTGAAGGAAATGGAATCCAAAGAAAAGGGGTTCTGTCTAAATTAAAGTTAGGTGCTGCTGGGAATTATCCTCTCCTGGATAAATAGGCCAAAATAGGGCCTTAGGGACAAGGAATGCTTGTATCCTATGGCTCATTCACCAACTACAGCTCTGTCTGAACCAGGATAGCCTAGAAATTCCCTAATAGCCTCCTAGTTAGATTAATTTATGCCAGGGGTGTCAAACTTGCAACGTCACATGACGTGTCGTGACGTATCACGACTTTTTTTCCATTGCCGGCAATGGGATGGGTGCGATTTTTGCATGAGGCATCCGGCCTGCGGGCCAGCAGTTTGACACCCCTGATTTATGCAATGTCTGTCCAAGAAAGCAATCCAGCAATGGCAGCTGGAATAGAGAATATAGCCAAGGTGTTACAGGAATATAACCAAGCAGTTATAGTAGTTAAATTGTTGAACTACTTTAGGAAAGCAGAAAGATTCATTTATTTGTTTGTTTGATCTAATTTATATAGCCTCCCATCAGACAGAAAAAACAACTTGGATAGCTTACAACAACTTAAGCTTTCTAGAAGAACTCCAGCCACAGAATTTCATGGATGACACTCACACTCTCTCCTCCCCTCTCCACCACCCTCCCCACTACCTCCCCCCCCAATTGTTATGGGGATATGTAGGAGGATAAGCATATATGTTGCCTTGAGTGCCTTTTATAAAATATGGGTTATAAATCTAATAATAAACAACAGTAAATGTGGCTGTCATATTCTCAAGTGACATGACTAAATGGTATATACTGTATTTTTCCATGTATAAGATGCTATTTTTTCCTGCAAACACCCTGTTCAAAAATCAGATGCCTCTTATACAAGTGCAGCGTCTTATACATAGAAAAATAATGGGTAACCTCCGCAGTCCAGGTCATGCCTGTGTGGGTTGCCATGCTGCCTGGTGCAGGTGTCGAGCCCCTGCGGGCTTGCCACTAACGGGAAGGGGAAGCGGGCAAGATCGTCGGCTGGCCGAACTTCCGGATTTGCCGACTCAGCTGTTCGGAGCTCCGCCGAACAGCTGATCAGCACAGAGAAACTCGCATGCCAGAGCATCTTATACAAGGGTGCGTCTTATAGATGGAAAAGTATGTACATACATATATACATATACACACACACATTATGTATGTATATACTGTATGTATGTATGTATGTATGTATGTATGTATGTATGTATGTATGTATGTATGTATATGTATATATATGTATGTATATGTGTATGTATGTAACACTGAGGCCCAGTAAGATTGGGTGGGAAGAGCTGGGCCCACCCTTTTTATCTCATTGATACGTGTGATTTAGAGGAAGAGACCCTTCTCAGTGGCAACTCCCCAGTTGTAACTGTTGCTACTATTTTCTTGTAAGCTGTTTTTTTTCCTTCTCTGATAAGAAGAGTGATACAGAAAAACAGCAATAATAGCAACGCAATTTTAGCCAGAACTGAGATTTAAATTTGTATACTTCCATAAAACATCTACTGATCTTTCGGACAATTTCTCAAAATTTAATGTAGTGGCATAATGCAAATCAGTAAATCATATTTTTAACATTTTTGGGGGATATCAGATCAATTTTATGTTAAATATCTGTGATCAGATTCCTGAAGTGACTTTAGCAAAGTTTCTATTAAGGAAGCAAATTTATGTTACCTTATATAAGGACACGGAGGGTTATAATCAAGAAAGTTATGTATTCTTAGTTTTTAAAATGCTATGCATTTTTATGATCTGTAGATCATAAAATAAACTGACTGATTTTGGGTGCATGGTTGACTGACAGCTGCATTGATCATCAAATCATCAAACCAAAGCTTTTTCCAGACAGAATTCTAATTCATCAAACGTAGTTCCTGATTATATTCTGTTTACAGATAGTCCTCATTTACCAGCGACTCATTCAGCCATCATTTGAAGTTAACAATAGTGCTGAATGAGTGGTTCTTAAAACTGGCCCTCAAAGTTCCAACTGTCATAGCACCCCTGCAGACACGTAATTGCGATTCAGGTGCTTGGCAAGCATTTATGATGGTTGCAGAGTCCTGGGTCTTCTACTGATCGCCTTGCAACTTTCCTTGCCAGTTTCCCATAAGCAAAGTCAATGGCCTCCTTGCACTCATGGAGTTCTGTAGCATCCTTTCCTTGGGCTCACATGCATCCCCCACACTTTTTTGTCTGGGATCCCCACTGCTTCCCAGCTAATAACCCATGCGCCTTGGGGTTACAACAAAAGCTGTGATTGTTTGTTGCTAAGGGATGTGGACACGTGACATTGTGTTTTTCTGCTACATCTCTTAGCAACGGCAGTCCTAATCGAAATTGCTGTCACAGCCAAGGTCTTACCTGCGTTTCCAAATTGTTCCTTGAGTATCTTCTTGGTGATCAATGCTGCTGGTTGGTCAAAATACGATGTATTTTCTCTATTATCCCTCTGTTCTGTAAGGACTATTAAGCCAATGGCATTTCTTGGTCATCTGGCTAAAAGTTGATTTATGTTTTGTTTTATTTTAGTTGAAAGTAATGGCACACGTTCAATTTACAGATAAAACAGAGACTTTTTATTTGACATGACATAGCAAAATGGGAAACTTATGGCTATGCAGATGTTGCTTAACTATAATTCCTAGCATGCCTCCTTGTTAACCATGCTGGCTGTATGATTGTGCTAGCTGACCTTATATTCCCCGTTCTTTGTAGAAAATGCAAGAAAGAGTAAAATTATCTCTGTCCATATCAGTATTCATCAAGTTTATAGACCAGTGTTTCTCAGTCTTGAGAGCATGCTGGCTGGGGAATTCTGGGACTTGAAGTCTAGACAGTTTAAAGTTGCTAAGGTTGAGAAACACTGTTATAGACAGCAGTTTTATTCAATTTTTGGATATCATACTTGAGTATGCATTCAGCTGGAGGAATCTGAGGGACTTTTTCTGCAAAGTTTGAAATATATTTTATATGTAATTGGGAAAAAAATGCTAGTTGGAGGCATTCTGATTTGCATTTCTTTTAATTTTTGTCAGTGTGATAAACCTTTTTTGCATGTTGGAAATTCACGACTGTAGATTTGTTTATTTATTTAAATATCTCAAAACTTACACAAATGTTCTCCCTCCCTCCCTCCCTCTCTGTTCCTTATCTCTAAGGCCATTATTTTTCATCCTTATATTTATTTAAACAAACTTGATACAACTTGAAGATCAAGAAAACAGGGCTAAAAGCTCTGAATCCCTTTTGTTTTCATGTCTGGGTGCAGTCCGAATTCATTGTTCAAAGTAGACAGGAAAGTCATTTGAGGAGAATGGCTCTAAGTAAAACCTATTGTGGGTGTTGAAGTAAATAGGTTATCTTTAATGCAGAAAACAAGTAATTTAATATTTCCTTTTAATCAGGGACAGGGATACCTGAGAATTCCACTAACTCTTTCTGGTACACAGGTCCCAACAAAAGGAGCTTGTACCTAAATTGTCCCTGGTTTAATATGGAAGGATTCTCTTCTCCAATAAATTGAATGAAAATCCACAGAGATCAGATTTTTGTATTGTGAAAAGCTGAATACTAAAGATTAATGTGAACTGAACTGAAATAATGCAGGAAGAAACATGTGTCTCTATATAGCAGAACTGGCATTTTATGGCCACGGGCCACCTCCAGCCCTTTGATTGTCCCTGTCTGGCCTACAGTGAGTGTATGTGGGGGGGAGGATGGCCCTCCATAACAATCCCAGTTGGCCTCCCCCCACCTATATAAGACTGAAAATGTCTTGCCAACTTGAGGGGATGCCTGGCTTCTGAGATGGTATTACATTTGGTTTCAAAACTGTCTTTTTATTTCCTTTACCCTTTCTCTCTCATTTTCCTTCTATTTTTTAACAAGGCACTTTGTATTCCAGAAAATTGTTGCTCTTTTCATTTTCTGTTCTCTAAATAGTTTTAGTATATACTTCTGGAAATCTCAGGATTCCCCTGAGCATGCTGTCCCTGCCATCATTTTTTGAGGGTGATGCTTTTTTTTAACTAGACAAGAATTGGGATAAGATGTGAAAGACTTTGATCTACTACATTTATTTCCACTAATTCCTTTCTTGGTCTCTTTTGGCTACTGTTGCTGTGTTATTTCTGCTCCTCTCCCTTTTTGTGCTCCCCACCCCTTTTCTGACTGGGCAGAATAACTAGCATAAATAAATGACCTCATATTCCGTTCAGATTTTCGGTTTCTTAGCTGATTTGTTCCCAGGAGCAGCAGAACGTCAAAGCAGACACTTTAGCTATATTAAGTTCTGCAACTTGTGATTAATTGGAAGAGCATTGTAATCCTGCCCTTTTGAATAGATAATTGAAAGATGTGGGTGTCACAAGAGAAGACAGGGGATGAAACATGTCTGGTTCATTATCACACAAATGACACAACTTAAAACTTTGCGTCAGCTGTTGAGGGACTAGAATGTAATAGCAGGATTGGCATGGTGGTGATGATTAACATGCATCGTTACTGTGTCATTGTGATTTGCTGAAGACAGCACTGTTGGAGAGACTATTGTTCTGAAAGCCGAACACAAAAATGACTTTATGCCAAGGTGGGACAAGCAGATGATAAAAATAGCTTTGGGGGTTAAATTTCTAGATATTCAAAAAACTTGAACTGTAGTATGAGGCCAAGACTTATTTAAGATGGAGTTATCATATGTGTTCTGGCCCCAGAAATTTTTTCAGATGCAAGAAAGAACAAACACCTCTGAGCTGGCAAGGTATCAATTCTTAAGAGTCTGGCCTGTGGTCATGCATGGATTGATAGAATCATTTATTTATTTTTTCATTTCATTTTTTTTACTTAGGTTATATTTTATGTTCCAGGAACATTATCTACAGAAAGAATGAGTAACAGTGATGAAGTTTAATCCATAATAACACCGTAACAGTAATATGACCGGGTAAACTTTATGGTAAAACAAGTGTTGATGAAAATTGCTTTTATCCGGCATCCAACACAGAAGGGCCCATGATGGTTTCATGTGTGCGCAGATAAAATTCAGAGTGCTAACCACAGAAAAAGTTCTGTCTGCAAATATATTCCCCTTGTTCTGAACAGCATTGAGATCTGGAGAAGTACCTCCAAGCAAAAGTTAAACTTTAATGGAGTTGTGACATCCTTGGATTCTTAGCTGAATAGTGTAGTGCTATGTTCTTTGTTTTCTCTTCAGGAATGTCACCAGATATCATAATCACCCATAGATATAGACCAGGGGTCCCACTACCAGGCCGTGAGCTTTTCAGAACCAGGCTGCCCAAAGCATGGGCAAGCACACGCATGCACACCCCCACTTGCATGAGCAGCGTGCAAGCACATGTGAGCGTGCTCCATTTGCATGAGTGGCAGCACACTGCCCATTGCTTGCACAAATATAGCTGCGTGCACCCTTGACCGCCACTCACCAGAACCATCCCCTCTCCCCTGCCCCCCCCCCGGTCCGGTCCATAAAGCCAATTTTTTTGTGGCAGAAATACTGCAGTTGTAAACGCCCCAGTCATTAACCAAAACAGTGTTTGCTATGGGCACTGTTTTGCTGAAAATTGGATATAAATGCCGGGTTTTGGCAAAAGCTTCATAAAATAGAGAACCACAATGTCCATGGAACATTGCAAATGACTGTAAATGTGGCCCGGTTACTGAGCACCAGAAGTGCAGGCATGTGACTGCGGGGCATGGGGGGGGGGCCATCATCGGAAATTCGAATCATGTCATAAGTACCCCCAGGGAGGTTCATCATAACTTAAAACAGTCACTAAGTTGACTGATCACCAATCCATTTTGTGTGTTCATTTTGTTTGTATACACAGAATTTGAGTATCTTGAAGGTCTTACAACGAATCCTAGTTTTGTGGGTTTTTACTTAAAAAATAGTATATAAAGTTGGCATGATACCGTATTTTATAAATATTACCACAAAATCCAGATTTAACAAGGAAACACCATAAGCCCGAAACCCCAAATTCTTCAGCTTCAAGAAACAGAACTGTTCCATGTATAGCTGTTAACAGATACTGAATAGAATGGAAGGCTTCCTAAATAAGCACAGATTTCTGGATGCTTTTGCATGTAACAAGTGGGATATTGCTTGGGGACTGAATATTTCTGGCTGTAATCTCAACCTTTCCATTTTGAGGTTGTGCTTCTTTCAAGCATAGATTTATGTGCTTCTTCAGTAGGGGTTTAAAAGTAAATGAGAAAATGTACTGCATAATTGCAAGTCATAAACTTGTGATAGAGGATTATTTCTCATTCAGCCTCCCCCCTTCAATTCCTACCCCACCACAAAACCCAGCATTCAAAACTTGAAAGATCGAGTTATACAGGTAGTCCTTGATTTTTGATCACAATAGAGCCCAATATTTTCTTTGCTAAGCAAGACGGGGTGAATTTTGCACCATTTTATGACCTTTCTTGACACAGTTGTTAAGTTTAGTAACACAGTTGTTAAGTCAATCTGGCTTCCCCATTGTCTTTGTTTGTCAGAACCCAACTGGGAAAGTTACAAAGTTACATCACCCTGGGAAACTCTAACCATCATAAATACATGCCTGTTGCCAAGTATCCAAATTTTGATCACATGACCATGGGGATGCTACAGTGGTTGTAGGTGTGAAAAATGGTCACAAGTGACTTTTTCCAATGGCATTGTAACTTCAGTCACTAAACAAATGGTTGTAAGTTGAAGACTACCTTCATTCCCCCCCCCCCCAGTAAATTTAAGATGGGGCAAAAGCAATTCTACCCCTTTTATTTCCACCATCATCATATATATGTGGCCTTTTTATTCAAAATCAGTTTCTTATCTGCATTGTCTCATCAAGATCTAGACCAGGCATATCAAACAGCCGGCCCGCGGGCTGGATGCGTCATGCCGAAACCGCGCCCACCCCATTGCTGGCTATGAGGAAAAAGTCGCGATACATTGTGCAACATCACGTGACGTCGCAAGTTTGACATGCCTGATCTAGACCATGCAGTTAGCATATTTATGAAATAAACCGCCTTCTATTTTCTGCTGTTTATGTGCAACATTCCAGTATCTCGTTTTCTATAACTTACCTTTTTTTACAAGATCCCAGTAGGGGACATTTTGAAAGTTCTAATTACGTATGAATGGCTTAAGTCGAATCTCTTCCTCATGATGGATTTAACTTTTTCAGGGCAAAGCAAATAATGCATTTAGATCCATTAATCCTAATTTTCCTGCTTTGCAAAATGTTAATTATGCTGTTCTTGAAAGGGCGTGCAGAAATAATGCATGCCTAGTGATGGCATGCACACACAATTAAAATGTTTTATCATGGTTAATCCTTCCTTGTATAGGCATATTCTCCCTTGTCCAATACAATTTAACAAAGAAATGAAGACAGAAAATAATAATAATTAGCAAATACATCTCAATGCCTCACCCTTGTTTTAGGATTGGTATATTTAGCCAGTGTTTACAAAAGAAATAGGTTGTTTCCAAAAGTGGGGATTAAATATAAACACTTAGAGCAGTGCTTTTAATACTGCCTTCAGTTAAGCAATTTGAGAATAAACTATGAGCAAATTCTACAATAAAAAATAAATAAAATCAGCAGTACATTGATAATGCAGATGGGAACAATATATTTGAATAACTCCCTTATACAGAAAAGCCAGCACTGATCCATCTTTAATGCTTGTTTTCTCACATTCTGAAAATGAAGACATTTTAAAGCATAAACCCCATCCTATAGCTTGCTGTTATTCATTTGTTTGTGGTGAGCTTTAGATTGTTATTTAATAAGGTGTGGGGCTATAGGAAGTCCTCGACTTACAGTGACTGTTCAAAGTGAAAACGGCACTGAAAAAAGTGACTTATGATTGTTCTTCACACTTGCAACCATTGCAGCACCCCTGTGGTCATGTGATGAAAATTCAGATGCTTGGCAACTGACAAGTATTTATGACGGTTGCAGTGTCCCAGGGTCATGTGACCACCTTTTGTAACCTTTTGAACAAGCAAAGTCAAAGGGGAAGCCAGATTCACTTAACATCTATGCAGGGTGGATAATAATCAATGATTTATTTATTTATTTATAAATAAATAAATAATTTTTTTATTTAAATCGGATTTTTTATTTTTATCAAATTTATTATAATAAAATGCTTTTGGAGTAAAAATCTATCTAAATATAGTTTTCTATTTAAGATACATTAATTTAGTTTATTCAGCATGAAACGGAGCTTAGTTATGTTAGCATGAGGCTGTATATTCTGCAATATTTACATTTTTGGTAAACTTATTCAATGAATCCAAGCTTTGCAAACTGAGATAACATGCACTGCATTGACGCATTCACTCAATTTCACAGTAACCGTGAGATAAATCATAAAACACAAATTCAGGAATATTCTTTTGCAAATCTATATACACTACAAACTGTATGATTGTTTGAAGAAAAATGCATCTGTGCCAGGCTCTAAGTGTTTTAATTAAATAAAAGAATTTGAGTAGTTCTCCAACTATCGTGTTTCCTCGAAAGTAAGACCCGGTCTTATATTATTTTTGCCTCTGAAAGAGGCATTAGGTCTTATTTTGGNGGATGTCTTATATTTTTTTGTGATACCTGCCTTGCATCGCGGTGACGGCACCAACAGCCCTGTTCAGCAGGCATCCACGTGGCTGCCAGCCCACTTCTGCTGTGGCTGAAGTTGGAAGGTCTGACTGAAGTGTTTTTTTAGTCCCACAAACTCCGTTTCTCTGCAGCAGGAGAGAAACGTGCCAGAGCTGGAAAGCAGGATAGCGAAGAAATGCTTTCAGGAAGAGAGAGGAGCTGGACGATGGTGCGCCGGGAGGAGAAGCGGCAGGAAACAGGCTGCCATTTCCAGAACGGAGAAGAGAGATGCGGAGTGATGCAGGGTGACAAGCAAGCTCTCTGCTCTGCATCGCTGTGCAGAACCTCTCCCCTCCCTGTTCTCCGTTTTCTCCAGTGGCGGCAACGGAGGGCTGGTGGAGGAAGGCGGCAAGGGGGGCTTGCGCTGCCCGGTCACGACGCAAGCCACGGGAGAGTTGGTGGAGTAGGAGGTAGTGGCTGCCACCGGGCAGATGATCTGTTGGGTGAAGCGCGAAGAAAGCCCCTCCAGCCATGCACAGTGGCAGCGGAGCCTTTCGCCGTCATTCCCTCCTGCCTTCGAAACAGTAGAGGGGGATCAGGCCTATCCCGCCCATCCTCCGTGGCATGGTAATCCGGCTCGGGAGGGGACTGAAAGGGAAGGTTGCTGAGCAAGGAATGGCCTGGCTAGGGGGTGCCCTGAAGTAAGCGGGTGCAAGGCGTGTGGGGCAGCTCCACTCCCTCCCCCACTTGCCTTGTCTCATTGTGGCGGCAGCGACGCAACACACACTCTCCTGCCCCATTGCGGCAGTGAGGTGGGATGGAGTGGGCAGGGTCCTCACTAGGGCTTATTTTGGGGGAGGGCTTATAGTAGCCCCCCCCAAAATCAGGGTAGGTCTTATTTTCGGAGTAGGTCTAATTTTCGGGGAAACACGGTGTGTGTGATTTACCTATTAAAATTGGTTCTGCTATTGCTGTTTTACTAACCTGACAGCTTATTATTCTAAATAGGAAACCTTCATTTTATTTATTTTATTTATTTATATTTTGATTTATATCCCGCCCTTCTCCCCACAGGGACTCAGGGCGGCTCACAACATATTTAAAACAAAAACATACCCACAATCCCCGCCTAATAAAACCGAATTAAAACCAAATATTTTAGAGTTGTAATATTAAAATTTTCTAAAAAAACCAATTTAAAATCCTCCCTAGGCCAGGCCCGCTTGTTGGAAAAGCCATGTCTTGAGGGCGCGGCGGAAAGTAAGGAGATCCGGAATCATCCGGATCTCGGGGGGTAGTTCGTTCCAGAGGGCAGGGGCACCCACAGAGAAGGCCCTCCCCCTGGGGGTCGCCAGCCGACATTGCTTGGCCGACGGCACCCTGAGGAGAC
>NW_015386206.1:202753-237460 GCF_001527695.2 Protobothrops mucrosquamatus | reverse complement strand
TTCTCTAGTGAGGGAGAGAAATGGGGATTGTGCAGAAGAGACCACTCATCTGAGAAAGGCTTTCTCAATCAAACTATTCAAGCAGTTTGTGGAAATGCCTGTGAAGATGACTTGGAAGCTTCATCTATTGCAAAATGCAGGTGTTGGATTGTAAACTGGTCCAGATTCAATAGCAGTGGTGCTATAAACTGTAAAGGGTGTTCAATATTTGAAGCAGCACTTCTTTCCTGAATAAAGCTGCCTGAGAATTAAGATTTTATAAGGGTATGCTTCAGTGCCTCACCATTCAAAACACAACAATATGTGGAGGTGTAAACACTGTGGCAGTCAAGTAGAAAATGTTCCCCTCTCTCGTGCTTTTAGCATCAAGTGCTGAACTAACTCTGCCCTCTAGATTTAATCATAGTAATATAATGGTTGGGTCATCAGACTAGAAACTTGTAGTTTGTGAGTTCCAAATCTTTCCTTAGACATGATGCCAGCTAGGTGACCTTGAGCCAGTCATTCTCTCTCAACCTTAAGGACACTGTGGCAATTTTGCCAAGAAATTTGCAGGGTCTGGTCCAGCCAATTTTGTCAGGAGACAACACTGATTTGAAGGCATCAAAAACAACCCCACACATAATTTTTTGAAAAGCTTTCAGATTTTTCCTGGGATCCTTCGATGCATGATGGATTGTTGACATTTTAAATACAGGTAATCCTCGAATTATGACTGTAATGAAGCCTGCCCATTCCATTCGTAAATCGAAAACTCGTAGAGTGAATCTCGTTCAAGATACGAGATCACTCCCTTTCTCATTAAAACGCACATGGCTCATTAAGCGAACATGAGGTATCTCAGGGTGGGGAAGGCCATGTAGGGCCTAGTGCTGGAACAGGCCCCCAAGGCCTCCCTGACCCACTAAGATACCGCATGCTTCCTCTTCCCTTCCTGCCGATCAGGCCTGGAAAAGGCCTCGGAACCTGGATCGGGCCTGGGGTGTGTGTGGAAAGCTTCCCCTGGCCTCAGTTCTAGGCCGCAGTGCCCTAGAAAAGGTTCTGGAGCATGGATTGGGCCGCAGGGAGGGGGCACAGAAGCGTTCCCTGGCCGCAAATACGGGCGGCAGAGGCCTGGAAAAGGCCTCCAGAGCTTGGATCGGGCCGTGGGGGGGCGTGGAAGCTTCCAAGGGTCTGATCCAAGCCTCGGGGGGGGGGGGGTTCCTAGCTGTTTGCGGCAGGAACAGAGTTTTGGGGGGGACTTCTGCACGCCTCCGAGGCTTGGATCAGGCCCTTGGAAGCTCTGTTCTGGGCGGCGGCACTTTGGAACAGTCCTCTGAGGGCTGGATCCAGCCTCCGGACGCATGCAGAAGTCCCCCCCCCCAACCTTCGTTCCTGGCACAAACGGCTAGGAAAACCTCTCTGAGGCTTGGATCAGGCCCTTGGAAGTTCTGTTCCAGGTGGCAGCAGCAGCTTGGAGCAGTCCTCCGAGGGGTGGATCCAGCCTCCGGAGGCATACAGAAGCCTCCCCCGGCCTCCGTTCCAGGCCGCTTGGAGGAAGGCTCTGGGGACAATGGGGTCACTTTCTCCCCCAGTGCAGTGAGCTCCGGGCTGGACATGGGTGCGAGGGGCCTGGCCTTCTCCCTCAGTTGAAGGCTTCAGGCTTGCTGTCAGGCAGAAAGGAGTTGGGGGCAGGAGTAGGAGACAGGCACCTTTCGCATAGAGAATGAAAGTTCCTGAGGTTCGTGATTTGGCGCAACTTCAAACACTCGCGCGAGATCACGAACTCCAGAAACATTTCCAAGCTGACTCTCCTCTCCTTCAAAGGGAAAGAAACCGCGGCAGAGAGGATTTTTGTAAGGTATGTGAGTCCGGCGCGGCAGGAAGGGAGGAGGAAGCAGTTGTGAGGAGTGTGTAGGGGGGAATAGGTTGAATATTGCAGTGCCACTGAAGTCGCTCATAAGGGCGAACGACTGCCGTGGTGCTGCAATATTCGTAACTTTGGGACTTGCTCGTAAGCACTAGGGGGCGCTTATCACGTAACTTTGAACGAGTGTTAAGTGAACGCTCCTAACTCAGGGATTACCTGTAGTAAATTTTTGGCTATGACACTGGAGAAGCCAATTTCTTTTCATGTCAGTAGCATTTTTCAGGTGTATTATGAGGAACCTCATGCCTCATTTCCAAACTACTGGACGTGAACTTATATAGGAGGTGTTTGTTTGATTGAAAATTTCAATGACAATCCAATAATCCATTGTGACGGCTGAGTATTGAGTGATTATATCTTAAATGTCCTTCACTGTGACCCAATTTTGACCTATTTAAAATGTTGGCGGATTGGTTAATATTAACTAACGTTAAATATGCCTCTTTATTGTTCTGTTTTAAAGCAGAACTTTTTAAACACGTGTGTTATTCTTTTCAACATTATGGAAAAAACTCAGTGTATGTCAGTTGACATTGACTTGATACATAATCAGTCAAACATTTTTTTTTGCTTTTTATGCTACATTCTGGTTTCTATTATTGTTTTTAATTGCTTGATGATATTTGATATATTCTTGATTTACTTTTCCTGTTCTTTGTTGGGCTTTTTTGTTAACCGTGTGAGCTTGTTTTCCTGGTGGCCTGAAGTATATAATTTGATACATAAAAAGAATTAGCCAATGAAGAATTAAAATGGTAGTATAATACTAAATCTCAAGGTATCTGTTGTCTGGAGATTGATCTAGCTTGATGTTTCTAAAGCAGTGGTTCTCAACCTGTGGGTCGGGACCCCATTTGGGGTCGATCGACCATTTCATGGGGGTCGCCAAGCAAGGCTGTCTGCCATTTTTTTTGTCCACCATTTTTTTTTCCCTTTTCTGACGGGTGCCTTACCTCCCTTGGGCTGGGCCAGCTGGTGGTCGGCCTGCTCCATCTCTGCCGCTTGCCAGCTACGCCTCGGCCGGCACAGGGGGCAGAACCACGCATGCGCGGCGCTCCCGGGCAGGGAAAGTCCTTGACTTACGACCGGTTGGGTAGTCCTCGACTTACGACCGGTTTAGTCCTCGACTTACGACCGGTTTAGTCCTCGACTTACGACCGGTTGGGGTCGCGGCATTAAAAAGGTTGAGAACCACTGTTCTAAAGAAAGACAGCAAAATAGGTGTTTGGTAAACATGATTTTGCAGGAGATAGGGGCAGTCAGGATTCTTTGGCTATCCTTTAACTCATATTGAACATTTAGGAAGAATGGCAATAACATGAAGTTACTGGATTGTTATTATTAAAGTTTATTTGGGGATAATTCCTGCAGGTTTCTCTCCAAAAGGAATCAGAAAAGGAGATAGAAAGATTTAAATTAAGTTTGAATTCACTGAATTCCTTGAATGTACAGATAGTCCTCGACTTATAATAGGTCATTTAGTGACAGTTCAAAGTTACAGCAGCACTGGAAAAAGGGACTTATGACCATTTTTCACACCTACGACCATTGCAGCCTCCCCATGATGATCAAAATTCAGATGCTTGCCAACTAACTCATATTTATGACGGTTACAGCGTCCTGGGATCAGGTGGTCACCTTTTGCGACCTTTGGACAAGCAAAGTCAGTGGGGAAGGCAGATTCACTTAAGAACTGTCTCGCATAGCAACAGAAATTTGGGGCCCAATCGTGGTCGTAACTCGAGGGCTACCTTTATTTCTTAAAATGGCACCCAAAGTATCCCTTTCCCGTTGCTAATCCAGAAACTGGCCACAGGAGTGGAGTAACACTTTAGGGCAGGGGTAGGCAACCTTGGCTCTTTTATGACTCGTGGACTTCAACTCCCAGAATTCCTGAGTCAGCTATGTTGGCAACTATGCTGACTCAGGAATTCTGGGAGTTGAAGTCCACGAGTCATAAAAGAGCCAAGGTTGCCTACCCTTGCTTTAGGGGATAGAGTAAGAAAGATACAGCCTGGAGTCTTAGGGCACTCAAATCTTCCTCCATGTGGCTCTGTGGGGGAAGCCGCCGCTGTTGCTGTTGGTGCCTTGACAACGTGCTCTTTCTGGAAATGAAAACATCTCTGTAATTTCTTTCTTGCTCCTAGGGTTTTCTCATTCAGCATTTACCTTCGGTATCGAGAGCCATATCAGCCAGTCCAACATCAACGGTGCTCTGGTGCCCCCAGCTGCTTTGATTTCAATAATTCAAAAAGGCCTGCAATATGTGGAGGCAGAAGTCAGTATTAACGAGGTAAGACATGTCCTCATCTACAGGAGCATTGGGATGTTTTTCTTGCAATATTCTGGACTATCTGTCTCTTTCCTGCTCCCCCTCTCCTTAGCTTTCTTTATCCTGTCTTGTCTGTGGACTCCTGCTTTTGTGTTAGATACCCTCTTCCTTATGTGTCTCTCTTGATGCGTTCTTGTTAAATAAGACTGAAGCATTTCAAACATATATATTTATTTGGGTTCAGTTCAGGTCAATTATTCTTTGTAATGTTTTGGCTTACAGGGCTTACACTCTGGTGTACACTTACCAAATGCCTTGTTCCCTGCTTAATAGCGTTGGTTATACACTTAACAAATATTAAGGCTCTAAAAATTCAAAGATTTTTCAGTACTTAGGAAGACGAAGTACACTTTATTAGTGTGTCTCGTGAAAAGAAAAAATATGTATTTTTGCCCAGTTAAAAAACAATTTTAAAAAATTCTGAGGATACACTGACATTATTATTATTACTACACTAATAGTAGTACTTCTAATACTATTACTACTGTTATTGCAACCAAAAGCCACAGGGGCTGAACTGTGACATCATTGGTTGGTTTTGGTAAGGTTCAGGAGTGTCTTGGGGTTTTGTAGTATTTTGGGGTTTAAAATACTGCACTAAGTTAAAGATTGCCACCTCTTTCATACTTAATTCCCAGGCAGAAATGGTAGTGTATGGCAACAACTTTTCAGCATCACAATTTTGAGGGGCTTGTTGATGTTAATGTCCTTCTCTTTGACTTTTATCATCAAACATGGAATTGTGTTTTTTTTTTAATCAATAATATTCATTAATGGAGGTGTTTAAGAAAAGATTGGACAGCCATTTGCCCATAATGGTATAGGGCAGTGATGGCAAAACTTTTAGAGACCGAGTGCCCAAACTGCAACCCAAAACCCACTTATTTATCGCCGGGTGCCAGGTGGGCATGGCCCACTGGGTGGGCGTGGCTGTGGTGGTCATGGCATACTGGGTGGGTGTGGCCAAGGTGGGCGTGATCACCTCGATGTTGCTCCTGGGGAGGGATGCCTGTGGGGGCCGGGCAGGTTTGGGGGAGATCAGGGGGTCTCTGGCAGGTGGGGCGGTGGGTAGGAGGCTCATCCTGCCAGATGTCACAGGGCAAGATGAGGCAGGGGCCGGGGCGGCTGCACACAGAGGCCAATGAGTGCATGGGTGCTGGGATGCATCTGGCCATGTGGGACCTCGGTGAGTTAGCGGGCGGCTGGTTGAAGAGGGACAGTTGCCATCTCCGGGGCATGGCGCGCGTGCCCACAGGGCTCTGAGTGCCTCCTCTGGCACGCGTGCCATAGGTTCGCCACCACTGGTATAGGGTCTCCTGCTTGGACAGGGAGTTGGAATAGAAGACCTCTAAGATCCTTTACAATTCTGGTATTCTGTTATTCTAAATTCCCATTTCCTGTCAGATGATGTGAGAATCTTAACTTGACACCGTGAAATTGCTGCTTTGGGTCCCCAGCCAAGTCTTTATCAGGTTCCTTAATGCTACATGGTTCTTTATGCTGTCCCTGTATCACCTAAGAATCCTTTTTGATACCTCAGTTGTGGTTGAGTGGCATACAGATTTTTCTATCACCTTTGATTATACGTCTACTTTCTCCTTTGAGAAACCCTTCACAGCTTTCATAATTGGAGGGGGGAATGAATCCATGCTGTGTCTGAGACAGAGCAGAGCAAGTAATGAAGATAAATTAGGGACAATTCCATCAAAGGGAGTTCCCTGCATCTGTAAAAATTAACACAGGTAGTCCTTGACTTACGACCACAAATGAGCCCACGATTTCCATTGCTAAGCTGTTAAGTAAGTGTCGCCCCATTTTATGATTTCTTTGCTGCAGTTGTTTAGCGAATCACTACAGCTGTTAAGTGATTCATGTGGTCATTAAGTGAATCTGACTTTCCTCCCATTGGCTTTGATTGTCCGAAGTCTGCTGAGAAGGTTACAAACGATGCTGACGTGACTCCAAGACAGTGCAGCTGTCACAAGTACATGCCAGTTACCAAGCTCCCAAAGTTTGATCACGTGACCATGGGGATGCTGCAACAGTTGTAAAACATGGTCGCAAGACACTTTTTCAATGCCATTGTAACTTCAAATGGTCACTAAACAAATGGTTGTAAATTGAGAACTACCTGTGAAAATTGAAATTCTTTCCTGAAAACCCCTTTAACTTGGACTTCCAGTTTGCACCCACCGCAATTATAAAAGAATGAATGAATCTATCTATCTGTCTGTCTGTCTGTCCGTCCGTCCGTCCGTCCGTCCGTCCGTCCATCCATCCATCCATCCATCTCTGTCTGTCTGTCTGTTTGTCTATCTATCTATCTATCTCAACATGCTTAGTCCCAGTGACTGCATGTTTTTATAACTTTGTTTTATCATACAGAATAAAAATACAGAACAGTAAAACAAACAAACAATATGTGACAAAACAAAAACATACATTCAACCCTAACCACACACAAAAAAAGAAAAAAAAATAGTATACCAGAAAGGAGGAAAACGTGGTCAATTAAATTTAACATGTAGATTCCACCTTGGCTGAGTCCTGGAAGGAAAGAAAAAAAAGCAACAAATTCTCTTCCCTAACAGGTTAAGCTAAACGTTACACTGATCTTCAAATCCCTCTGTTAACCATCTGTTATTATATTTAGCATGTAGAAAGTCCACAAACTCTTATATTGCAGCCTAGTCCATTATCTCTAATCAGAGTGGTTAGTTTCACCATCTCTGCTAATTCAGTCAATTTCAAAATCCATTCTTCAGCAGTCAGCATCTCAATATGGACTGCATATTGAGTTGTGTGTTTAAGCCTTGGTTTCCCGGAAGCCACTGTGTATTCTAGCTAAAAAGCCTGAGTGAATTTGATGTGATTCATTATTGGGACATTAGCTCCTGAAGCAGTGATTCATCAACCTTGTACTGCTGCATGACTTTGTGGGTATTAACAAAAGTTGCAACTTATAATACTAGTTAAAAGAAACAATGCTAAACTTCCATGCTTCTACTGTGAAAACATAAAGATCCTGCAAGATTTGGCTTCTTCCTGAGATTCACAATCAGGTGAAAAACATGGGCAATTAGCTAGTATTATACTTGGAACATTTTACACCTGGTCTGTTGAAACACAGTGATAGCTAGTCAGTCTTCAAACACCATCTGTCAGCACACCAAAAACATATCTTTATCTGTAGCAATACCTGTTCTCTTGAATGAGGTGCCCCCCATGATTCAACACCCCCCCCCCAGTGTGCTGTTATTTCCGAGGGCTTTGAAGACCTGGGTCTTTATCCAGACTTTTAGCAAAGGTGGCTGAAGCCCCCTTTAGATACTCTGGATTGTTCTCCTTGGTCCCTTCCAGTTTTTTCATCTTCTTATATATACGTTAATATCTTATTGTTTTCCTTTTTTTACTGTTTTATACAATTTGTAACACACACACACACACACACCAAGCACTGGGAGTCACATGGAGTATACATATAATGAGTTGTTGCTGCTGCTATTAAAGGTCTCAGCAGCTGGGTTTTCTAAATATGACTTGTCCAGATATCATGATCAGTCAAAGAACTCTATTTAAACAACCAGATTTTGTCCTTCATTACTTGCATGCTACACAACATTCTCCTTCTGGTTTTTTGGCTTAGCTTTTTTGCTAGGCCAGCAAAGCTTTTCTCTTGGTCTTCTCACTTTGAATTAGTTCATACTGATTTGAAGTACTTTTAATCAGATTTTTATCTGATTTTTAATTACTCTCCTTAGTTGCCTTCATTGCCCTCTGGACAGTAAAATGGGATTATTGTAATCTCTTCACAACAATGTGAAAGCACAGCTGCCAGTTTGTTAGCTGGTGTTGGCCTTCATAATCTTTGAGTTTGTACCAAGAATCTAGTGTCGGCATAGTATATGCAGATTCAAGCACTGTGGCTTTTCGTAATTGACAGATTTTTTTAAGTGCCCTCCCAAGATTTTTTGATACGGTACTTGGCTGTGGCTGGGATCATGACAGCCAATTTATGGCAAAACCTTTCAACTTTGATTTTCAGATCTTGACACTTTGTGATCTTCTCCAGTTCTTTGTCTTCTAGTCTACTATCTCCTGGTCTTGCCCCATCAAATATCCGCACCTTCTTCTTTTCAACCATGGTTAAATCTGTTGTCTTTATGTTCCAAGAGTTTATATTCAGAAATCCCATTACTATTATTTTGGTTGGTAACACAGTTCAGCCAGATGTTTAAACTGGATTTGGCATTTTTATCCACCTGTTGAGTCCTTCCCAAGGACCTGGGTGTGCTTCTGTGTGTGAAATTTAAATTTGTTGGCATTAGAGATATCCCCACAGGATGTAAAAACTGTTCCGAGTAAAACCGCCTTTTGCTGTTGACTGGTGGTGATTCTGTCAGTGCTGATGATGTTCAGGTGGTATTCCAGATGTTTTGGGATTGCACCCAAGGCACCTATCACTATTGGTACTATCTTTGCTTATTATTGTTGTTGTTATCCTCACCAGCTTATTTAAAAACACTTGATTTTCTAAATAAGTGAACAGATGCCATCTAGTGGTATTGCCAATGCCATGTTGCCAACCTTTATCCTAGAGGTAACGATTGTAGCTTATTGATTTATATTGACTTTTCCCCGTGTCTAAGAAGTGACAAGCAGAGGTTTTGTCACTGCCTCATCTTTAAAAATGGATGAACTCTTCAGCATTTGTATCCAGTACAAAGGAAATCTCTGTTTTTAATTACTGGCAGGATCCAGAAATAAGTCCAGTGCTTGAAAGCCACTGAGAAATAGTCAATTTGAAGGCTTCCACTGGTCTGGGAATAGTACCGAGCTGAACCCATTATTGTAGGGCATGTGCTTGTGAGGGCACCTTGAATAGTCAGAGTTTGACCCTCACACTCCAGTGACCTTATTGGCTGCCAGTCCCCAAAGGCCTCTTTGGATGGGTTATGGAAATGGTTCATTTTAAAATAAATCATTATTTTATAGGCTGAGCTGCTCTTGCCAGCCAGCAACACAGCAAGACAGGAGAAAGAATAAGAAGGTGCTTATTTAAAAGAGAGCTAACCACTGGTCTGTATTCCTTGCAAAACAGGCACGTAAAAAGCGATAGTTGCCGAATAAACAAAAATAAAATAGAAATAACTCCACTTGAACTTTTAATTACAGCTTTTTTGCCAAAAGGAGTAGCGGAGTGCAGGTAGTCTTTGACCTAATGACTGGTCACTTACATTACAACAGACTTGGAAAATAAACTTATTTACAACCTGTCCTCAAAGTGATCACATGATCAGATTTGGGACATTTAGCAACTGGGTCTTATTTATGACCAGCTGCAGCATCCCACGGTCATATGATCACATTTTGTGGAATTTTTTTGCTGTTTTCTGGCAACCTCTCACTACTTATCAGATTCATACCCACAGGATATGCTTAATAACAACTGCCGTAAATATGGTCATAAAATCAAGTCTGGTCATGTGGTGACTCAGTTTACACAACTGCAACTACTTATGACTAAAACTGAGCTCGGTTGTGAGGTCAGGACTACCTGTATTACTTCAGGTGACGTGATTTCATATCAAAATAGCAGAATATCGGGGTGAAACTCTGACTAATACATCTGCTTCCCATATGGAAGATGTGAGACTCCCTAGTAAAACTATGAATAGCCACTGTTGGTCAGTATAAACAACCAGACTACTGATTGTCTGGGATGCTACACATCCTCTTTACGACCTGTTTTCCTTGTTACCTTCTGGGAGGAGACTCTGTGGTATCCGAAGCAGAACATCCAGATTCATTCACAGTTTTGTTGCATACAGTATTAACCTTGTAAACTCTAAAGCTTCCTTTTTCCACTATGTATTCAAGATGGACAGTGATTAATATCTATGTTATTTATATGTAGGGGTGTAGGCAGTAGTGGGATTCAGCTAGTTTGTACCAGTTCTGTAGGCTTCTGGAAGTGGTGTCCACGCACTTCCGGTGGGCCATTCTGGGCCTGGGAGACCTCCCTGGCTCAGAACGGACTTCCAGAAGTGTCATCCATGCAGAGAATCGGTTGTTCAGGTATTTGAATCCCACCACTGGGTGTAGGTTTATACATATGTTGTATATAGCACGTTTAAATGTGTGTTATGTATGTATACACTTTCGAGAGCAAGCAACAAAATTTCATTTTTAATGTGTGCCAATGTGCCCACAGTAAAAAAAATGACAATAAAAGTTATCTATTATCTATCTATAGGGTATATGGTAGCTTCCTACTACATTTTCAATTAGCTGGCTATAACTATAACTTCTTCACTTCTTAGAAAGAGAATTACAGTTGCATTAAGGGTCAAAAAGACTTCTTTTACACTGTGAGGGAAGATACATGTCTGTTGTTTGTAGATGGTGTTGCCTTCATACATCTGCGAATTGTAATGTTCTGGCTAGGGGGCGGTCAAACAGCGAAGCACAGAACAGGAAGTCAGATCAACCAATCCTCATGAAAAGCACCTTTTTCTACAGAACACACCTTTGGTGTTTTGGAAGTATTTTCCTCAGCCATCTGCAATCTGCACTTATCCATCAACCCCTTCGTAGCATAAATATTCTTTGACAACTACAGGCAGTTGTGGACAACTTTAAATCAGCCTTAATACCTGACTTGTATGAGTTTTGGTAAACAGGATTAATCAAAACTCTGGATAATTAATTCACTTCAGCATGTTATGGGTTTATGTCCTGTTTTCTAACTTCTGATGCATATTTTACCAATCACTAATGAAATATTTACCCCTTCTCCTCTTCCACTCATCTCTTGCCTTCTATCTCTGTATTTTTAGGATGGTACTTTGTTTGATGGCCGGCCGATAGAGTCTCTCTCGCTGATAGATGCCGTGATGCCCGATGTGGTACAAACAAGGCAGCAGGCGTACAGAGACAAGCTTGCTCAGCAGCAGGCAGCCGCGGCCGCAGCCGCAGCGGCTTCAACAAATCAACAAGGATCTACAAAAAATGGTGAAAATACTGCAAACGGAGAGGAGAATGGCGCCCACACTATAGCAAGTGAGTGGAGCTGCAATTAATAAATTGTAAATGGGTTGATAGACAGGCTGGGTATATTCTTCTGTATTTAAAAACTCAGTTGTCCCACTTTCCGCATACAAAAAACACTCAAAACATTTAAACGTTTTTAATTTTTAAAAAAAATTGGGGGGGGGGAATATAGTGTGTGGTATTTTAGGCATTTCAACCTTCAAGTCAATCAGATGGATGAGAAAATAAATTTAAGAAAAGCCAGAATCAGGGGGAAAACATCCCATCTTGCATAGGTATTATTTGGGATTGGTTTTGCAACATAAGAGATTTTTTTTTTAAGCCACCATTGCTCCCCAGCTGACAGGGGAATTCTGGGAGATGAAGTCCACATCTCCTAAAGTTGCTTAGTTTAGAACCACTGATCTAAGGAGATTGTGGAGAGCGAGCCCCCCCTGCTGGCGAAACAGGCAAATGCTAGAGACCCTCTGTCTTCCTCGAAGTGAATATATCCATCTGCTCTATTCAATGCCAGTTGTGCAGGAATAGCTAATTCAGTCTCTTTTCACACTCCCAAGCACATGTATAAATGTACGTGAGCACACAAAGTCCTCTTGTCTCCTAGGACTACTGTTCCACCCAGGAGTAGAAGGCTCCTCTTAAATTAGTTTGCCAGGGATCAAAGGCTATGCTTAGCATGGCTCTCATTTCATGGAAAATACACTACGTGATCGTTTTCAACTTCTGCTCTTGTAATCCAAACATAACCTTTTAGCATTTTAATTTTTTTTAAAAAAAGGGTTTTGATGCTAGCTCACAATAAAACTGTTTTTGGTAAATCATCTGGTCTTGTTTACTGAGAAATATGTGCTTAATATGTCTTTCTTGCCAAACAAACATATTACTGAATCATAGCCACTGATTGGCGATGTAGTCACAGTATTCAACTCAAGTTAGATGAATGTGATAAAACTACCAACAAGCTATTTTTTGAGAGCCAAGAAGCTTTACATAAAACAGATTTATTTTGGGAAACAACCATCGACCAGTTAATATTCTCCTTTTGGAGCATACGTAATTTTTATCATGGAGGAGGGGGTAGAAGAATCACAGATACACAAAGAAACACACCCTGTATAAATTTCAAAACTGTTTGGCTTTATTTTAAGCCAGACCTGTTATTCCCTTTATTACTGAATTACATGCTCACGTGCAATTCATCCATTTTTAAAGATAAAGCAATAATGGAAGCATTTTGTGCATTTTTTAAATCCATCTGTCATCTTAGCTTCCCTGCCCTCCCCCCAAAATAGAATATTCTATAGAACAGTTATTAAGCTAAATTAATTCTAATCTGATCAAGTGGGGAATTTAAATCACCACCTCCCTTCTTAAAGACCAACATATGAATCTACTACAGCTTCTCCAAACTGGAACATCCTGAATATTAAGGCTATCACCGTATGTCTCCTATTTACTTCTGACCCAAGTCCCATTGACTTGAGTTGATGGGAATTGTAGTCCAAACTTATCAAAAGACACTCTTGCTTTAGGATTAAAATGTACACACAATCAATGACAAGGATATGGAATCTTACTTTTTTTTTAGCATTCAGTTAATTTAAGAAAAGGATATGGAACCTTACTAAGAAGAATTCTAATAGAGGTGTGAGGTAGCACATTAACAACATATCTATGAGAGTAAAAAGAGTGAACCAAATACAGTTGGTCCTCAACTTATGACCACAATTGAGCCCAGATTTCTGCTACTAAGTGAGACACATGTTAAATGAGTTTTGCCCCGTTTTACAACTTTTCTTGCCACAGTTGTTAAGCGAATCACCGCAGCTGTTAAATTAGTAACAGGGTTAAGTAAATCTGGCTTCCCCATTGACTTTGCTTGTCAGAAGGTCACAAAAGGGCATCATAAGACCCTGGGACAATGCAACCATCATAAATATGAGTCAGTTGCCAAGCGTCTGAATTTTGATCACATGACCATAGAGAGGCCACAAGGGTCCTAAGTGTGAAAAACAATCATAAATCACTTTTTTCAGTGCCGTTGTAACTTTGAACCATCACTAAATGAACTGTTGGAAATTGAGGACTACCTGTAATAAAAGTGATGGTGTCCTTAGGTATCCCATAAGCTAGACCAGGGGTAGTCAACCTTGGCTCTTTTATGACTCGTGGACTTCAACTCCCAGAATTCCTGAGCCAGCTGTGCTGGCTCAGGAATTCTGGGAGTTGAAGTCCACGAGTCATAAAAGAGCCAAGGTTGACTACCCCTGAGCTAGACGTAGGGCATGAATGAATAATAACAATAGCAAAAACAACAGTAATTTAATGGTAACGTGTCTCCCTTTCCTTACGGGTTTCTTTTCGACAGATAATCATACAGATATGATGGAAGTGGATGGTGATGTTGAAATCCCTCCAAACAAAGCAGTGGTGCTGCGGGGTCACGAATCTGAAGTTTTCATCTGCGCCTGGAACCCTGTCAGTGATCTTTTGGCCTCAGGGTATGTTTTTTAAAAAAAAGTTGAAAATATAACCTCTCTTTTCCAGTTTTAATCCTAAGGAAAACGTCTTCATTTCCACATCTATGAACTTGTTGAATTGGAAATGTAGGAAACAAGAGACTTTGATTTTGATTAGTAGCACATAAGACACTTTGGATAAATGATGTATGAAAAGGGGAATGTAAGACAGTGCTGTTCTGGTTTAGTTGCTTGAACAGGAACAGTCAGGTTATCTGTCTAAAGTCCAAGGAGTTTGAATCTTGTTACGGAATCATCTCTATGTAATGAATGGTTGTACAGGAAGGCCTCGAGTTACGACCATGATGGAGCTTGCCAGTTACGGTTGTGATGGTCAAAAGCTGGCTGATCACATAACTGACTTTGATTTTATGACCTTTTTGCTTTGGTTGTTAGGTGAAACAAAAAGGTTTGCTATGGGCCAGTTTTGGTGAAAACTATAAGTAAATGCCAATTTTCGTTATAAAACACGGTCATGTGACTGGGATGCTATAAATATCCATAAAGGCAATCCAGTTGCCTAGCACTTGGAGTGTGGTCATATGACCACAGGGGTTCCCCCCCCCCCCAAATCATCAAAACTTTGAATGTGGGTCATAAGTAACCCCAGAAAGAGATCCATTGGAACGTCAAGCAGTTGCTAAGTGACTAGTTGTAAATCAGGATCTACTTATAACTGAATATTTGTCAGTTGTATGGTAGTACATCTTTTCTTGATGCGTTTCAAGACCACTCTGTATTCTTCTCCTTGGAATACTGCATCCAGTACTTTTTTTTACTTTTTTTACATCGTGGAAGATGTAAAAAAGATGTTGAGACTCTAGAAAGAGTACAGAGAAGAGCAACAAGGATGATTAGGGGACTGGAGGCTAAAACATATAAGGAACGGCTGCTGGAATTGGGTATGTCTAGTTTAATGAAGAGAAGGACGAGGGGGGACATGATAGCAGTGTTCCAATATCTCAGGGGCTGCCACAAAGAAGAGGGAGTCAAGCTATTTTCCAAGGCACCTGAAGGCAGGACAAGAAGCAATGGGTGGAAAGTAAGCAAGGAGAGAAGCAACCTAGAACTAAGGAGAAACTTCCTGACAGTTAGAACAATTAACCAGTGGAACAACCTGCCTCCAGAAGCGGTGAATGCTCCAACACTGGAAGATTTTAAGAAGAAAATGGACAGCCATTGGTCTGAAATGGTATAGGGTTACCTGCCTGAGTAGGGGGTTGGACTTGATGACCTCCAAGGTCCCTTCCAACTTTATTATTATTGTTGTTGTTATTCTTTGTTAAGTCTTTGGTGAGGTTGACTGAAAAGAATTGTACTTGGTTTTAAAGAAGCTGGTTTTTTGTTTTTTGTTTTTTGCAGATCTGGAGATTCAACGGCAAGAATATGGAATCTTAGTGAAAACAGTACCAGTGGATCTACGCAGCTGGTTCTTCGGCACTGTATACGAGAAGGAGGGCAAGACGTACCAAGTAACAAAGATGTAACATCTCTGGATTGGAATGTGAGCAAAAAAATTCCCATGTTCAAATTAACCCATATTTTGAACTTCGAACACATGCATTTTTGGAGGTAGCCATTTCCAGATTTCCATGAGCGCTATAGATACATGTTTTATTTCTCATGTGGTAGAACTATGCCCAAAGAGGTCTTCTGCTAAAGTTTCAGTGTAGGGTGCACCCGGGGGATCAAATATAAACATTCATTAATCTAGACATATATCCCCACTTTTTCAAACAGCTTTCAGAATTCAGCAGTGTTCGCAAATTGGTTTTTACTGTACTGTATTGGAGTTACGAAACAGCAGTTGTGCCTGAAATATGGCTCCAGAGAATGTGAAGCAAGTGGAATAGTAGCATTTGTATGGGTGAACAAAAGCAATCTTCAAACTTTCCTGATCTTGGCAAAAACAAGGAACACATTCACCCGCAACTGAATCTTTTGTGCAGCAAAAAACGTGCCCTAGAGTCAAATCAAAATGAATTAACTCAACCATCAAGAAGTCTTTTCACAGAGACGTTTAGGGAGCAACTCTCAAAAGTTCACTGAAGGAAGAATATAAAGAAATGAGAGATTTGCAAGAAGATCAGTGTGAAATGAAACATTCTTTAAAAGTTTCTCTGTTAAAATGGTAGCCAGAGGCTGTTGAACATGTTTTTTTTCCCCTCTAAAGGTATTTCTAATAGGACTCAGTTAAATACACCGTTGAGATTTAGAGGTGCCCAAAATGATTCAGAATTGAACAGGTCTGCTCCCTAGATACTCTGTTGTGATCTTATGAAAGGTCAAAAATGATCCTAGGACGGGGGTGGGGAACCTTGGCTCTTTTGTGACTTGTGGACTTCAACTCCCAGAAGTCCATGCTGGCTCAGGAATTCTGGGAGTTGAAGTCCACAAGTCATAAAAGAGCCAAAGTTCCCCACCCCTGTCCTAGGGAGATATGGACAACATTATGGGTTATTTCAGTGTTGAAACATTTTGCATACCTCTCCTTAAGTCTAGCGGTCCTTAAGTCTAGCGGTTCTTCAAGAAGAGATGATCACACTCCCAAGTAAAAAAGAAAATTTCATGAAACACGAAAACCTTGAGAGGGGATGTGTATAATTCACACTTTGCACATCTCTAAAGCAGAGGAAACATGCTGTGTTTGAAGATTGCAGACTTTTAAAACGCGTAGGGATAGACTAATGTCTATACTTTGCATTCCAGAGTGAAGGTACTCTCCTAGCAACAGGATCGTATGATGGTTTTGCAAGGATATGGACTAAAGATGGTGAGAGCAAACATTATCAGTTCTTTTTCCTCTTTCAAAGATAAAATACGACGGGGGGAATTATTTCAAATACTTTTTGTAAAATCAGGTAAAATGTAACTGGGATCTTTTAATTTCCAGGTAATCTCGCCAGCACATTAGGGCAGCATAAAGGTCCCATATTTGCATTAAAATGGAATAAGAAAGGGAACTTCATTTTAAGTGCAGGTGTGGACAAGGTAAGACAACCTTGGTTTATTTTGAAATATATTGTTGTAGATGAAATTATGAAGATAGTTTAGGGCAGGAGTCGGCAGCCTTAAACACTCAAAGAGCCATTTGGACCCGTTTCCCACAGAAAAGAAAACACCGGGAGCCACAGAACCCTTTTGACATCTAAAATGAAGATAACACTGCATATATCGTTTTTTATCTTTATGCTATGTATAAAAAAACAGCCGCAGCAGAGGGATGAAAGAGCCACATGCGGCTCCAGAGCCGTGGGTTGCTGACCCCTGGTTTAGGGTGTGGACCGCACAAAATGAAGTGTTCTTTAGAAAGAATACAGGTGATTAGCTGTTTCACTTTACTGTTAGCCGCTAGTGATGCCACCCTTCTTTCTAAACAAATTGTGGGCAAGTGTAGGAATACAGGCAGTTTTCTACTTACGACCCCAATTTCTGTTGCTAAGCAAGACAGTTAAGCAAGTTTTGCCCCATTTTATGACCCTTTGCCACTATTGTTAAGTGAATCATTGCAGTTGTTAATCACTGCAGTTATTAAGCAGATCAGGGTTCTCCCATTGACTTTTCTTGTTGGAAGCCGGCTAGGAAGGTTGCAAATGGGGATCACATGATCCCAGAACAGCGCAACTGTTATAAATACATGCCAGTTGCTAACCCCCCCCCCCCGAATTTTGATCACATGACCACAGGGATACTGCAACAGTCGTAATTGTGAAAAATGGTCATAAGTCACATTTTTCAGTGGCGTTGAAACTTTGGTCACTAAACGAACGGTTGTAAGTCAAGAACTATCTGTATAGTCCTAATAGGCATAAATTATGGAGTCCTTGGTGCTCTCTCCGAACTTGGTTGTTTTCTTGGAGATGCTTCATTAACCAACTAGGTAGCATCTTCAGCGCTACAAGACTGTGGTTCAGCACTGAAGATGTTACCTAATTGGAATAAGAAACATCTGCAAGAAAATAATCAACCTCAGAGAGCACCAAGGGCCCCACAGTTTAACCCTGAGTTACATTTTTTGTTGTGGTTGAGGCCCAATTTACTTTTTCTGAGTTAGAAAAGTTATGTTTGCAATAATTATAAGCCTAGAACATACAAGTAACATATGACAGTGAAGGAGAAGCTTTTTTGACAAAGAAAGCCTACAATTTATATCCTTCTACTCCTTAGCCTTTAAAGAGGAATCTGTTCTTTAGAAAGTGTAGTCTTAAATTACATCGTTTTAGTTGATTTGGTCGATTTAAAAATATTCAAAATTGTAAAGCCATTTTATGGTTTTTTGTTCTTTTTTTTTTTTTAATCCAGACCACAATTATTTGGGATGCACATACTGGAGAAGCCAAACAGCAGTTTCCTTTCCATTCTGGTATGTATTTTCTCTTCCGATAAAAGAAGGAACGGCTCGTAAGCCAATGTTTTGTGACTTAGTTAATAATAGTTTTGGACTTTTTTTTGTAGTACGTGTGTGTATGTGTGCATGTGTGTGTGTTTACAATTGGCACGTATTTCCAACAGCACTACTAGTTGGTATTCCAGCTAGTTCAGCTGTGAGAAAATTAGAGGCTCTTTTAAAAACAAAACATCTATCTTGTTTCAGATTTCCTCTTATTGACAGAAAAAGGAAGCTGGTTTAATCTACTTTCTCCTGAATCAGTTTTTTCTAATTAGCATTGCTACCAATAACACATTATAACTGACTGTTTCTCGATTCTTGATGGGATTTTACTTAAAATAATAATTTATAATCTTCACATTTCATTATATAGGTAGTCCTTGTGTAACATTCATTTGTCCAGCAACCATATAAAGTTACAGTAGAGCTGAACAAAGAGACCTACAACCCGTCTTAAAAATTCTGACCTTTGCAGTGCCCCCCCACCCTAGTCAAATGAATAACATTTGAATGCCTGGCAACCAGCTCACACTTTGCTATCGAGCAGTGTTTACATGCACTACACACTCCTTCACACTCCTTCCGTGCTTGCTCTCATGCATCACATCCCACTTCTCATCTTTGCATACACTGCAACTTCCTCTCCCCACTCTTGTGATTGTGCCACTTCGCAACACCTATGCCTTCCAATTCATGGGTGGCCGAGGCTGGGTCTCCCTCCCCCTTGTGGCACTTTCACATTCCTTACTTGGGACTCCCAGTGTTTCCCACTTAACAACTTGTGCGTCTTGGAGCTACGACAGCAACTGACCCTGCCTGGATTGTTTCCTCTCAGCAGCGGTCCTGTCACATTATGCTTTACAACCACATCACTTAGTGACAGCAATCCTAGTCCCAATTGCCACTGTAATTTGAGGACTGCCTATATTCTTTCAGCGCTAAATAGTACATTTGGCATACCAATTTTCATATAATTTATTCCACACTAATTGATTCATATGATGAATCTTCAGTGATGGAGTCATTCCATAATGCAAATATTTCACTAAGTCAGTTCCAAAATGTCTGGAGACCTTCACAAATAAATGTTATCGCTGATACTTTTCTTGTACATGTAAAGATGGGATCAATATGGTATTGGTAGCCTGTGGTTATACCACAGTCCAGCTTCTCCTGTTCTTAGGTTATGATTTTGTAAGAAAATTGTAATGTAGGAATTTCCCATGTACTCTTGAGTTGGAGGGAAAGCAGGATATGAATCTGACAAATTAGATAATACAGATTCTGATTAGTTGTCACATTCACAGCTCCTCTTCAAGTATAAAACAGTCTCTCTTTGAGCCTTTCCAAAATGAACTTTGCATTATACTTTGAAGTCCAAATTTTATTCCCTCTAAACTGGCCAGTCATCTCATCATTTTCAATTGCTGATGATTGCAAAGAAGATGTATTTCTTCTGACTTTTTTCTTTCTTTTTTTGCCAACAGCACCAGCGTTAGATGTTGACTGGCAGAGCAACAACACATTTGCCTCCTGTAGTACAGATATGTGTATTCATGTCTGCAAATTAGGTCAAGATAAACCCATCAAAACCTTCCAGGGCCACACAGTAAGTAATTTTCCTTTAGCTGTTATCCACGTAGTGTTAGTTGCATGTGTGAAGCAAAGTAAAGAGACGCTGTTCAAACAAGTTTATCCCAACCCACCATGCATCTTCTAGATGTGTTGGGTTACAATTCCCATAATTCCCTATTTGGAAGACATCAATGGTAACAAAGGTTGAAGCACAGATTGATGTTTTTCCTTCCCTGTATGTAAGTTGTCTTAGGTGGAATTTGTCAAAAGTCACAGTTCCCAATTTTAAAAAAAGTGTCAGTTTTCTATAGACATCAAACATAGAACGAAGTGGGGGTCCCCAGTACTAAACACCCTTCTGTCAAGGAGATTCAGGCATTTCAAATGAGTATAAATTGGTATATTTATTGTAAGCTTAAGCTCTCTGCAAGAATCTGACCAACTGACAGTTAAGGGAAATGAGCGGAAGATAAGAGAGACATTCAAAGTGGGCTGGACTTGGATCTCTTGCAGGTACGTAGGGACTTGTGACTGATGACACACTTGACCCCTCCCTCGGGTTCAGCCTGGTCATCTCCTACGCCTTCCTGCTAAATTTTTATTTTTTGTTTATTATGAAATGTATTTGCTGCCCATCTTGTATCAAACAACTCTGGGCAGCTTGCAGCATCAAAACATTAAAATCATTGGATAACAAAGCAGATAAAATAACATCATTAACACAAAATGGCAAAGGAGGGACTAGGATAGGGGGTGGATGGGTGGGGGGAGATGGGATTAGCTTTTAATTAACTAACCCTTTCCAGTGTGAAGCTCCTCCATTGGGTTCCAGGTCATCTGGCAAAACCAGCTCTTAAGGTTCTTTTGAAAAGTCAGAAGGGTGGCAGCCAATCTCACCTCACCTCAGGGGATAACATATTCCAAAAAGCAGGAGCCACAGCAGAGAAGAGTTTCCTGGACTCTAAATTACTTTTTAATAAATATGTTTTATGATTCTGGCCCCTTAAAGATTTAACCTATTGTAAAGCGCCAACATGCAGATTCAGTCAATTCTCCTATGTATGTCCTCTATTCCGGGTCTACTTCTAGGCAGACATTTTTCACTATATTTTCTACATTGTCTCTGTCTTAGACTGCTCTGGAGACATAAAAATCCCCTTCCTGTTTTTTTTCCTGAGCTGGGAAACCATTCATTTCCCTCTAATTTGCTGTTTCTTTTCTAAAGAAAAGCAAGATGCCAATATCTCTCTTGCTGCTTATTTTCAGAATGAAGTAAATGCAATCAAGTGGGATCCCACTGGTAATCTCCTGGCTTCTTGTTCCGATGACATGACTCTAAAGGTAAAAGTGCATTGCCGCAGTGGGTGATTCCTGTTGAAGAATCCATTGGGAAAACAGTTTTCTCCCATCTACCCTCGTTGTTTCAATGTGATTGCACTGTGGAAGTCCTAGGTGCCTATATCCGGCTGAGCCCTACAGCTGCTATGGGACTCCTGTTCCTAAACTTGCAAAAATTAATAGCATGCAAAAGGACTTAATTGTTTTCTTGACCATAAGAGTGTGCGCACTTCTGAGTAAAAACTAGGAGGATGATAATGAAGAAGGAGGAGGAGGAGGAGGAGGAGGAGAAGAAGGAAGAGGAGGAGGAGGAGGAAGAGGAGAAAAATGTAGTAGTAGTAGTAGTAGTAGTAGTAGTGCAACACTGAGAGAAGATGAACACTCAGCTTCTACCCTAGGCCTCAGAAAACAAAGCAGTAATGGTAAACCTTTTGGCAAAAATTTCAGAAAAGGCCTAACTTGATTCTGCTGTTGTATCACACACACACACAAATTAAAAAAAGGAAAACTTCTCTGTCTCCACCCCCACCCCGCCCCAATCTAGGTCACTCTGAATAGCGGCAGTTTCAGACCTAGCGCCACCACTGCTTCTGAAAGCATGCGAGGTGCCCTCACTCCTCTTCCGTGACTTCCTAAGATTGCATGAAAGCACATTCCCATTCTCGAACAAGTTTTGGACGTTGTGGAGGCCACACCTCTTGTCTCATGACTTCCAGGAGCCATGCAAGAGCCTAGCCCATTCTCATAACGGCCTCTGCAGCTTTTGGAAATTGCATGAGAAAGGGGGGAGGGGAGGTGCTTTCGAGAATAGTTGTTAGATGTTGGCGACAGCTGATGTGTCACCCAAAACATCGAGGCATGTCACCTTTGACATGCATGTCGTAGGTTTTCCATCACTGAAGTAGAGTCTCCTACCAATAGGGAAGTCAGATCAGCTTGCTTGGAGTGAGGGATGAAATCTGACATATTTTATCACTCTGCATCTTTTCCTACAGAAATTGTACGTGCTGTTATAAATAGTCACAAAAAAGGCGTTCATTCTGTTTTTCTAACATAAAGCAGCCATATGTTGATATTTCAGTAAATGTGAATCCAAATAAAAGCCTATGTTTTAAAAATAAAACTTCCCATTGATTATTTTTGAGTATTGTTATCTCAAATCTGAGGTATAAAATGGGTTTTTGTCTCTTTAAAAAAAAACAAATTAAAATACTCCTTTTTTTCCTTTTTTTATTGTTTTTTGCTTTATGTTTAAAAAAAACATTAAAAAAAAATCATGAGAACATCTTTACCTAAAATTAAATAAAGCTGATTGTTGCTTTCTTTATTCACTTTTCTATTAGATCTGGAGTATGAAGCAAGATAACTGCGTTCATGATCTGCAGGCCCACAACAAAGAAATTTATACTATCAAATGGAGTCCTACAGGGCCAGGAACAAACAATCCCAACGCCAATCTTATGTTAGCAAGGTAAGCTTCTCCTATGTAGGAGAAAAAAAAATGAAACCAATAATTTTGCTTAGTTCTGTTGAGATTAAATATAGAGACCACACACTATTCTGCCTCTTGAACATAGAAATGGTTCCTCAACTGTGCTTCAGAATTTTTCTATGAAAATTTGGAAAATACTCAGAAATAATATCCTTCTTGCTGTGAGGTTCCTTTTCTCCTTTTTCTTTTTTCTACTCCTTTAGAATTTTAACGTGTAATCCCATTAACTCAGGCTACATCTAAAGAACCTAGTGGTTTTGCTACCACCATCAATCCCTTTCCTGATTTAAAATTATTTTATGTTTTTTTTAATATTTTAATTGCTTTTTAACATATAAGGTAGCATGAATATATGTGGAATTTTGGGGAGAAGATAACTGCCCCCTTTTAAACCTAAACAGCGAATCAAATTCACATTTATTAAATGCATTGAAATCAACGGTAAGTGGGTTCTCCTAATTTTATAAATCAGATTATAGGTATAGTCAACTTATGACTATAATTGACCCCAGAACTATGACGCCATTATGCTCATAAACATCATGGGACTGGACCCAATTTTTTTTTTTTTATATTGTTTGCAGCAAGCATTAAGTGAAAGCCATGGTCATTAAGCAAATAAATTCTCCCCAATGGGTGTATTTTTGCTGGAAATGGGCAAATTGCAGATTGTGACTACAGGATGCTGCATAGAACTGTAAACATCAGTTGAAAAGTGCCCAAAATGTGATCACATGACTGCGGGGGAGGGGGTTACTTATGTAACTTCAAAAACAGGCCGAAAGTAGTTTTGGGGACATCCACCGTAACTCTGAAATTTCGTTAAATGACTGGTTGTAAATGGAGGTCCACCTGTAAATTGGTTAAGACAGGGGTAGGCAACCTTGGCTCTTTTATGACTCATGGACTTCAACTCCCAGAATTCCTGAGCCAGCTATGCTAGCTCTGGAATTCTGGGAGTTGAAGTCCACGAGTCATAAAAGAGCCAAGGTTGCCTACCCCTGGGTTAAGATATTCTTTTAAGTCACACCTGAAAAGGAATCATAGTAACCTACATTTTACATGGATCCTGCTAGTAAGCATATACTAATGAACCCACCACACTGACAGAGGTTGGTTTTCCATGGGGTAGGAATTCCAGAGCAACCATTAATATTGCCTACGTTCCCATCTCTCTCCAAAATATAAACTAGGCAAGGAGGAGATGCCTTGTAGTAGCATGCTTTGAATGATGGTCCTAATACCCAGTCATCATGTAGTTAACCATAGTAATCTTATATATTACACGGCACCAGGATTCAGCATGTACTTGAGTTACAACACAAAGTCCTTCTTCTCACACACTTCATTGCTGACTGCTTCAGCAGCCAAGTTCTAATAATAATTAATTGTTCTCCTCTTGCCTTTGATAGTGCATCCTTTGATTCTACAGTCAGGTTATGGGATGTAGACCGAGGAATTTGCATCCACACCTTGACGAAACATCAAGAACCTGTGTACAGTGTAGCTTTCAGTCCTGATGGTAGATATCTGGCCAGTGGTTCTTTCGACAAATGTGTACACATCTGGAACACACAGGTATGTCTCCTGGAGCATTAGTAATGTTATCTGTCTTTTTCTTCCATTTTTAAACATTTAAAGTTGACTACTGTGATTTTTGTCTCTTCCCGATCTCCTAGCAAAAGGCCAAATCCATCTGTAAATAATTTAAGAAATGTTTTGTACTTTCTCCACCATCTATTCAATTCTAACATAGTGAAAGTTTCCAGAGCTGGCTTAGGGATGTTGTACTTGCTGTATTTATCAGAGTCTCTTAAAAGAAGCTGTACCTTTTTCCTGGGTATCCAGGAAACTAACATGAGTAAACCCAGAAAAGACTTAAGGAGCTGTTGACAAATATAACAAGCACTTTTCCTGCTTTGGGACAAAATTTGAGAACACCTAACAGATTTATCCAGCACTGTATTTTACTGATGCCTGCTGCAGAAAGAACAGCTAGGCCATTAATTATTTGCATATTGCTTTGAGTACATAGAAACATAGAAAACTGACAGCAGAAAAAGACCTAATGGTCCATTGAGTCTGCCCTTTGAGGCTTTTTAAAATTTTTACTTCATTTTTTTAAATTTTTGTTGGATGATGGACATGTGTTTATCCTAAGCATGTTTAAATTGAATGATTGACCCATTACTTCCGCTGGAAGTTGGTTCCAAGCATCTACTACTCTTTCTGTGAAGTAATACTTTCTAACATTACTTTTGAACTTCCCTCCTGAGGTTGTGTCCCCGTGTTCTTGATTTTTGCTTAATATTGAAAATACTGCCTTCTAGAACCTTATTTACACCCTGAATATATTCAAAGGTTTCAATCATGTGCCCACTTTCTCTTCTTTCCCCCAGGCTGTACATATTCAGTTCCTCCAGTCTCTCCTGATATGTATGTTCATTCGTGCCAGGAAATGTATACGTGCCAGGAAAGATAATCAGTTGATGCTTATAATACTTTATTACTTTAATGTCATTGTGTTATATCCCAACCTCTTGGTTTTACTGTTTTTCTAGACGGGGGCTCTGGTGCATAGTTATCGGGGGACAGGAGGCATTTTTGAGGTTTGCTGGAATGCAGCAGGAGACAAAGTTGGAGCGAGTGCTTCAGATGGTTCAGTAAGTAAAGCAAAATGAGATCTTAACACTCGATTCCTTTTGACATATTCCAATATCCAAATGTGTGGGTATGCTTAGATCCTGCTTTATTTTTGTTATAAAGTGTAGGGTTATGCTTGGATTTGTAGAATTTTTCTGCACAATTTATTTACTACTTTAAAATAAAAATAAAACAGTAAGCCATCAAGACAATAATCATAAGCCAGATGAACCCAAGAATTTTGAAGAGGTGATAAATGTTGAAGGAACTTCTCATGAAGTCCCTCACTCAAGAAAAATCCCCTATCATACCTTCAGGTAGTCCTCGACTTACAACAGTACGTTTAGTGATCATTCAAAGTTACGGCGGCACTAAAAAAAAGTGACTTACAAGCATTTTTCACACTTGCGACCTTTGTAGCAGCCCTGTGATCAAAATTCAGATGCTTGGCAACTGGTTCACACTTACGGCCATTGCTGTGTCCCAGGGTCATGTGACCACCTTTTGAACAAGCAAAATCAATGGGGAAGCCTGATTCACTTAACAACCTCCTTACTAACTTATCAATTGCTGTGATTCACTTAACAACTGTGGCAAGAAAGGTCGTAAAACGGGACAAAACTCGCATGAAATTTGGGGCTCGATTGTGGTCGTAAGTCGAGGACTACCTGTAGTAGGGTTTACAAATTCCCTTTGTTAAATACATCCAAAAGAACCAAAATTCCTCTAAAAAAATCAACATATCAATAAAAGACATTAAAAAAAATATTTTGCCTTGTGCTGTGAAGGCAATAAATATGGCAGTACGCATATTTCACTGGTGAGGATATTACAAAGGTATTACAGACCTGCCACTGAAAAGGCACACTTGCCTACCAACACATGCAGGCCAAGACACTAGAATATAAAATGAGAGCAAAACCCAACTTCCTAGTAGCACTGATGACGTTACCTAATTTGGGTAATGAAATGTCTGCAAGGAAACAATCAAGCTGACAGAGTGCCAAGGACTCCTCCTAGTGTAATGAGTATAATAAGCGCACAATTTCTGTATCGTAGGATGCCCAGTCTTTTGGAGTTGTTGTTGGTGTCCAAATCTAATGTATAAATAAATTTCTGAAACCCCTTTTCCCTTCCTCCCCCCCCCCCTTTTTTTTTTTCTTCCTACCTCTTTGCAGGTTTGTGTACTAGATCTACGGAAATAGCGCTACTAGTTGGAAGCCATGGACCGACTATGAATGTGTACATAGCCAAAATGACTGTCCCCACGACCCATGTACTGCTATTGTCCCAACTGAACCATGGCCAGTCCACTACAGCCAAACCTGAAATAATTAAATACATGTACTGTACATTTTTTTAAAAAACAAAAAAAGCAAAAGATTATACCCTGAAGAAGATGACAGAGTGATGTCACAGCTTGTGAAGCCTGTTCACCAAGTGCTGGAATTTGCTGCAGCCCACCCCCCACCCCCACCCCCACCCAAAATAAAATTGAATGTGGGAGGAAATTAATAAAATAAAACAAAACAGGACAAGAGAGAAAGAGAACTGAATTATGCAAGCAGCCCTTTAAGAGTATCAGATTGAGGAAAGCAATGTATGGCTTATTTGCCCCCCCCCCCCAATCTTCTTTCTCCTCTTTTCTTTATTTTTACCCTTTTTTTGAAACTTTTGGAAGTTTTTTGTTTTTTCTTCTTTCTGATCCCTCCCCACCACCCGAAGAGGTAATGAACAGTTTTCATGTATAGGGAGAACGAACTTGCTTAGTCCTGCAACAGTGATTGGGTTCATTGCTTCTTCTCCTCATGCTCTTTAACGTTTTACTGATGCTTGAAGCCAGGATGTGAAATTCTTTCTAGGTGGTGGTAGATCTTTTCACTAAGAATTGGAGGGAGGGAAATCTTTTCAGCAGTTCTTTGAAGTCCTCGTTAATATTTAACTTTATAGACATCTGGCAAGTGTTACATAGATCTGCTTCCAGTTTAGATAAGGAGGAAGAAAACACAAAACCCATCTTGACGAATGAGGATCAACATTCCTTTATCTTTGTCATCAGATCCAATAGTTTACAAGCTACTCGGATGCTGCACTTAGTCTTCTTATTGGTGATGACTGCTCCAGAAAGCAGCCATCTCCAACTTGACACATTTCTGCCAGCCCTAAGAGTGTACAAAATGCAAGAGAAACACATACACTGAGACTGAAATAGGATGACCACAGTAGGGCAATCATGTCATTGGCTTGGACAGCTCGATGGTATGGGTGTTGAACCTTTGTGTATTCAGATCTGGGGGTGATAGACCTTGATGGGAGGTTGGCTCAGGTAATCCCAACACCTGTGGTCTGTACATTCCAAGTTTAAGCCAGACCGAAAAAAACAGAGCCTCTTTTTCTTCAAAACCATGATCATAGTTACATTTGAGTCGCTCTGTGAAAATTGAACTAGTAGAGAGAGATAAAGGACTTGTCTCATTCTCAGTTTGGGGAAATTTTTCTGCTATAACTCTGTATGAACTTTCTCCAGTTTTACTCCGTATAACCAAATTCCCAGTTGGAAGTATTTCAGCCTTTGGGGACAGTACTTATTTCTTTCTTCCCCTTTGTACAAAAACATATTTGAAGCCTCTTTGCTAAGGTTTTTCTGAAGTAAGGCAAGTTGTTTACTGCCTTCATGATACTGATTCGTTGGAAATTCTCCCCTCACCCCTCCACAAAACATGTTGAAGAGGCAACTGAGCAATATTTGCAGCAGGGATTAAGTTCCACTGGGCTGGTGAAGTTCCCAGTGAACGGCTCCTCATATTTTTTAAGTCAAAAGGAAAGCAGGAACATGCCCTGACAAAAACTCTTTGCTTCATGCTTCTTCAACTATCAAATGATTGAGCTTCCGTACTAGAAAACAGCCTTGCATTAATTTTTCCCTGTTGTTCCCCCATTATTTTTTTCTTTTCTGTGTGCTTGTCTCCTTTCTCTTCACCACACCACTCTTCAAATTTAGATTTCAGTGTAAGCTGCTAAATGTTTTTCAGGAGAAAATATAATCACCACTTTTGAGTGTCTGGTTCTTACATCAAGTCTTGCTTTTCCTTTCTACATATTAACTCTGTGCTCATGTTTGATCACAAGTGACTTTATTTTTCTGGTGAACATACAGTTATAAAGGCTGACCTGTTCCAGTCTCGTTTGATGCTTCGTGTCTTACGCAGCTTCCGACTTCTTAAACAAAAAAGGTGTACAGGCTTTTTTAAGGTTTCACCTGATTTTTACCTAAAGGAATGCTTTTTACTCATTTGCTTTGCTAAGGCCTCCATTTCGGATCTCCTTTTCAGTCACAGCAACACAGTGCAGAAATACTAAGCTTCTTATCTTTTTCATTTTTGCTACTTCTTCCAATAGGCGGCACAACATATAAACACAAAGCTTGGACCTCTCTTTTGAAGATATAAACCAATTCCCTCTTTATTTGTAAATTATCTACCGTCTTGAATTCTTCTTTCCCTCCTGATGAGGGTTATTTTGTTTTGTTTTTACGATGTATGTGTTTCCAGACATCATTACAATGTTTCCTTTCTTTTTAACATCAGGCAAGGAAATGCACACCAAAGCTTCATTGACCTAAGATTCAGCTTAAGATCTAAATTCTAAGAGGAACCTTCGCTGCTTCTTCAGTAACTCCATTTTCTTTATAAGACTTAGCTCAATCTTCCCTATTCTACTGCGGCTTTTGCTAAATCAGATCACTGCATCCTATCCCCCTCTTTATGAAGTACATTCTTTCAGCATTGACTTCTGCCACCTCTGTGTATATGCCCAGAAAGCAGATCTTGAAGTAAGTCGAGTTTTGCTTGGTAAGGCAACCACAACAATTTTTAGCTGATTTATAATACACCATCATGGTTACTCCTAATGGGGGATTATAAAGTTATACACAGATTGTGAGAGAAGAAAAGGAAGATTTACCCCCATAAGGACAGTCGTTCCATCCAATGATACCTCTGTATTAATTGTTTATAGGGTTTGGGTATAGGCTTAGGAGGTTAAGAATCATTTTCCCTGTAAATTACAGTATGTAAGAAACTTAACCGGTTGAGTATCTGGCACTTGAAAAACCTTGCTTTTTACCGCTGGAGGTCCAGGACTGTGGCTGACCTCTGTCATTATTAAAATAATTTTTTAAAAGTTTAAAATATGTAAAAAAAAATCTGTGCAATAATTTTAAACTGTGCTCCCAGGAATAGACACAAATGTGTTTTTGGGGGATTTTTATTTTGAGTATATTTAAACAGCATTTTCTTTTCCTTTAGCAACACAAATGTCAATTGCACTGAACTTAAATCTTTTAAAAAAAAAAGTCAGAGGTGATTCTTGATAGTACTTTTGTATTTTGATATGGACAGTCTGTTCGTTTTTCATACAAGCTCTTGAACTGATGTTTCAGCTTACTTCAAAAAAAAGTGTATAAAAACGAGATGGTGTTTGAAGTCTTTTGACACAGCTGCAAGAATTCCACAGCAACGTTTCATATTTCTGGTTTTGCAACTGTTTAGCTCTTGTTTTTTGGTTGGTTGGTTGGTTGGTTTTGATTCTAGCCATTTAAGTATGATATAGCATGTAGACTTTATTGAAGCTTCATTATCACAGCTGTGTTATCAACCAAATCCTGGGCTGATTCCCCTCCTCCTTCCTACATAATTTTGCTTTTAACACAATTCAAGGAAGACTTTTTTTTTTTGGGTGGGCCAGACGTTCAGTCTTGCTCTTGAGTTCCACAAGCCACATTCCAAATTCCCAAGTCCCAAACCAGACAAAAAGTAACTTCATTCCCATGGACTGCAGACCTTCCCAGGCTTTCTATGTTTCATGCCATTATAAATCATTAATGTTAAAGAGTATTTTATAGGAAATAGGATAGTAGCCCTTGGCTTTATTTTGGAGATTATTTTTTTCTTTTCTTTCATCAGATCTGTTTGTGCTGTTCATCTTTCTTCTCTCCCTCCACACTGCAGCTTCCCTCTCCTGTTATCATCCCATAACATGGGTCACTTGGGGAGGGGAGGTTAAAGTGAGGAGAGGAGTTAGCAGCACAGCTTTTAAAAAGAGCTGTTGTGGTAGGGAAAAGGGCCAGATGTATTGTGGTTGTTTGTGTGATAGACATTGAGCTGAAAACCTGGAATTCTCCAACTGTTGACTGCTGCCTTTTCATCAATGTGCCACAGTGCTGCTCCAGTTGTGAACTGACTTTCTTCTCCTTTTCAGTAAGACAAAACTTTCAGAATGTGGTATGAAAGGAAAAAAAGGGGAGCACAATAAAAAGAGCAATTCAAACACCCAAGGCTGAATAAACAGAATGGAAAGATCCCCAAAGCTGCCATTCCTCATTCCAGGATATAACTACATGTAAGGTCTCTCCACCTTGTATTTTATTTTCGACACCAGCAGGAATATGGCAGGCACTGTTGAGAAATACCACAGTGTTCATTGGCTATTCTTTTAATTTGTCATTCACTTTCCCACCGTCGTTTTTAACTTGTGTGCCCATGTAGGTTCTAAAAGCAGAAGTAAGTCTGGTTGAACTAGGAGCACTAATGAAGATGGTGGGGTCCAATCCCTCTTTCATGTAGCACAGTCTCCCCTATAAGAGTTCTTCCATTCAAATGACTTGAGCAATGCAGCTTTAGGAATATCACTTTCCCGTGATTTGATTCCACCCTGATACTAGTTAAAATCTAGATCTGGCTTCCCCAGTCTGATACCCTTAAGATCATTGATATACAGCTGCCTGTATATTCCCAATCACCATGACTAGAAATTGAATTTTGCCAAGACTAAGGAAGCTGATTTGTGCATGGGCGTGCCGTGGAGAAAGATCTGAAGCACAGATTGAAATGGGCTTCATGGCTGTTAACAGCCTGCATAAAATGAACGTTCATTCTTGAAATGACAAAGCCAACAAGCATTTTGAAGGTAATATTTACCAATTACTACAGTGGTTGAAGTTTGTTGGATTGTTTTAAAGTAGCTTGGCATTTAGCATTTGGATAACTTATTTTGGATAAGTTAATTGTGGGGAAGAATTGGGAACATCTGTTAACATTGTAGGATGGACTGCTAAGATGTTTTGGGCAGCAAGGGTGATGCATGAAAAATGGGTGAAAATCCAGTTTCATTGTGGTCAAATAAGATAGTGACCATTAGGTTATGACAAAATGTCTGTCTCCATTGTCTTAGGTTATTGGGTTAAAACTAGGGCATTCTTCCCAATCTAGTTCCTAGGTTACCAAGTTGTGGGAATAAGTTCATACAATTTGCAGCCATCTGGATGGTTATAATGAAAAGTGGGCAGTTGTAATTCTAATAAATCTTGGGGCCACCGGCTGAAAGAAGGCTAATTTAGGTTTCTTAATGTTACCTTTGAAAGCCTTTTTTAATTGGTTGTTATGTATTTTAAATGTACAATGAGGCCTGTAGCTCTAAGCCTCTTTCTGGAATCTTAGTACCACATCAGTCTGTGATAAGCAGATAGATTTGAGAAGCAGGGTGAAAATAAAATACCTTGCATCCAGATAAAACAAATTGAAGACTGATTGTTTTTATGGTAAGCTAAGTAAGATGGAAAAAGATCAAAAGTTTATACCAGTTTGAATTTTATTTACTGATTTTATTTTTGCGGTGTTAGCATGTTGAAAAAAATGCAGCAGCCTTCTATTTCATAAGTTCAGGAGTAAAAATATGTAAAGCCCAGAAAACCTTCTGCATTTTTATGCTGTGTCAATTGGTTTTCAGAAAGCATCAAAACTGCAGCATTGCAAAATGGTCATTGTTCAGGTATGGTTTTTAAAGAAAAAAGATAAGTTTAAAGCTACAGACTTTCCATGAAATACATAATTTCAAAGGAAGGAAAAGTGCATTTGGATATTTAGACACCCTTCTCCAATTTTAGCTGCGGGAGAAGCTCTCATGTTAAAAAAAAACCACAGATTTGTTTGCATAAGCAGCAGTGAGCAGAAAGTAACATTGGCTTAGCATGGGCATCTGGAATTTCCAGTATTTGTGAATGGATTTGAAAAGTAGAAATTTTTTAGTAAAAGAAAAGGATTCTGAATTTTCCCAAAAGGAGGCAGCATTGTGGCACATGAGCAGTGACAGAATCTACAGTTTACTTTACGTCTAAAAGGATAGATGTGCAAATATGCTGAAGGACCAGCGCACATCATAAGAGCCCACATCGTGTTGATTTTATCCTGTGTTGCATTTTGACTGTTAACCACCTCGTGTCAGCTGCTGAACTGCTGTCCTGCTTCCCTCAAATAGCCTTCTTTCAAGTATTTGTTCTGTTGGCTTTCTGTATGTCTCAAGATTTACGTCCAGAAGTTGAACAGAGGGAGCAGGAAGACACCTAAAGAGAGCTCTAGGTTTGGACAGCAGCAAAGGTTTTTGAGATGAACTGCTTTGAACCTACTCTTCGGAGAAAAAAACCTACAGCTTTTCTGGTACTTCCCCAGATACAGCAGATGCCTAATTGTCAAACTCATAAATAATTACAGCCACAGATGTCAATGCTGTAAGATTGTCCAGCAACCGTTGCAACAAAGCCTATTAGGTTTCCATATGTTGAGGTCTATCAAACAAAAGCATGATTTTTATCATAACCTGGGCTGCTGCTTTCTGGGTTGTTGTTTTTTTCCTCCTTCTTCCCATTTGTGGACAAATTCAGGAAAACCTTCTGTTTAGTTACTGCTTCTCTGGTGTGCTTTTGCAATCTTGTTTCTCGAAAGGGTGCGGTGAACAGGTCAGTGATCTAGAACACAAAATTGATCTCAGTTTTTTTTTTTCCNGATTTTTATCATAACCTGGGCTGCTGCTTTCTGGGTTGTTGTTTTTTTCCTCCTTCTTCCCATTTGTGGACAAATTCAGGAAAACCTTCTGTTTAGTTACTGCTTCTCTGGTGTGCTTTTGCAATCTTGTTTCTCGAAAGGGTGCGGTGAACAGGTCAGTGATCTAGAACACAAAATTGATCTCAGTTTTTTTTTTTCCCTTTCTTCCTGCCGATGGTTTCTCCTTCTCTCCTGACTTTGACGTAGTTGTAAAAAAAAAAAAAAAAAAAGGTTGAATTTGGAGTTACAAATCTTTGGGGTCTACTTTGTGATCCTATCTCTATAGCTACTGGATAGAAAATGTCTATGCCATTTCTTCAGATATATATCCAGCTAAATTACAAACATATACCAGTGTAAAACCAGCCCACATGAGAGTTTTTTTTTCTTTGCTTTTTTTACTTGTTCAGAAAGACTTTATTGTTCAGTTTTCATGATTTATTGTCTAAAGAAGACTGATATAGATGTTCTATACTGTCCTGGACCCATGTTAATTACACCTTTTATGATGTACTTTTGGTTCCACATCACAATGATTTTCTTTCCCTCCCTCCCACCCCTAAAATTCTCTTTCTTAATCCTTTTCCAGGCACATTTTTCTGTTGCAGGTTTCCCTTTGCATTGTATTGCTCTGACAAGTGTAATTTGAATCAGATCTGAAAGAGGTCCAGAATAAAATATATTTTGATACGATGCTAGTTGCATGGTCCTTTTTTTCTTCTTTTTAAGGTTTTTTTTTTTAAAAGTACAGAGGAATTCAGGAATTCATTCCTATGGGAAGGGTATGTAACCCAGAGTGAACAACACACAGGCTGCCTAGTGCTTCCCAAGACATGGGCAGGCGGATGTGACACAAGTACACAGTAGAGGGGAATCTACAAGAAATGGTTTTCAAAAGGCAAGATGGCAGCTGCATCAGTGTGTTGAAAGCTATGCCCATTTTTTTTAATGTTTACTGAATACAGAACAAATAAAAAGGCCACGCCTAACTTTTTTTTTTTTTATCATTCTCTGGATAACCCTGGTAGAGCAGAAACTGATGAAGACAACACAGTTACAGTCATCCTGATGATAGCCATCCACACACAAAAATATATACACATGCATACACTGCGATTAGGCCCTGAAGGTTTGTGCTTTCAATTATTCAGAAGAAAATGCAGATGTTTGTTAGGGTTATTGTTAGTAAAAGCTGAAACAAATTCCTGGATTCCTTCCTAAATATTGTCTTTATCTTGTTTGTAGTGTTCCATATATAGGCGATAGTTGGTATTGGTACTGGTAGTGGTCCAGATATAGTTGGTAACTGCAAAGGATTTTTGTTTTAATTGTGACTGTATCTCTTAAGCCCATAGACTTAACCAGATTCACAACTTCAAGCAACTGGAATTGCTGTTAGTGCAATTGGAATGGAACTGAGAATTTTCTGTCCAGATGCCTATGCGGAGTTCTCAGCAGATATTTTCTCTCTGCACCCTGATAGAAAAATGTGTTGCTTCCTAGAATTGAACCCTCAACCTTCCAATGGGAGGCAAGCATCTTCACCTGTAGGCCTCTGGGCCAGTCATAAGTCAGGGTA
>NW_015386206.1:194733-200957 GCF_001527695.2 Protobothrops mucrosquamatus | reverse complement strand
TTTTAATACTTTTTAATACCATCGAGGGTTCTCAAGCTTTATATATAATTTCCTGTTTTAAAATGCCATTCAAATTTGTATTAACGCTCCTCAACTTGCATATACTAATCCCATCTTCTAACAAGGTGAGGAAGCCACAGACACATTTCACATGTTTTGCGGTGTGCAATAAAAAATTCATTCTGTAAAATGTTTCTTTGAGAATGAAAGGAAACCTCAGGAGATGATTAGCAGATCCTGCTGGCTTCCTGCCCCAGCCTACCTTTCAAAGCTATTACTGCATTTTTTACAAGATGTTCTCCCGCTCAGAAGTATATGAGGTCCATCTTTAAGTTCTCATTAGTCAATGATTTGCCAGTAAGCCCTCAGTTTTTCTGACAAACATATTGGAAAAGAGTTGCCAGCAATCTTTGTTTGCACTATAGTAGGATAATGGCTTAATATTGTAAGGTTAATGCAAGTTTCAGTAACTGCTAGACTGTTTGTGTCAATGTTGATAAAATTTTGTGTTGCACATTATTAAGAGCCGTGTTGGCACAGTGGTTAGAATGCAGAATTGCAGGCTAACTGCCCACTGCCAGGAGTTTGATCCTGACCGACTCAAGGGTGACTCAGCTTTTTATCCTTCTGAGGTCAGTAAAATGAGGACCCAGATTGTTGGGGCAATAGGCTGACTCTCTAAACCGCTTAGAGAGGGCTGTAAAGTACTATGGAGCAGTATGTAGGTGTAACTGCTATTGCTATACTATTCACATTAATCCCATTAGGTCAGGATTTTAGGAACTATAGCTCAGCACAAATAGAAGATAACCAGATTGGAGAAAGTTACACTTAGGTATGTGTGTATGTGGACCAAACAGTAAATATTTTGATAAAATGAAAAATGAGGACTTTGTTCTTAAATACCCACCTATTACCTTGCTACTAGCATACTCACTGTTTATGTTATGGAAACAGTATTAAATCAATAAGTAAATAACTCTCAGACTTGTGCAGGGAGGCTATTTCATAAGTAACATAAAATGAGCTCTATTGCTCATTTGCAAGCTACAAGGTTATTCTTGTAAATGAAAAGAGAAAACCTGAACAGAACTACACACAATTTATATGTCACCCTGTTTAGCTTTTATTCAGCCATTCAGTCTCTCAGTTGAGCTCTGCAGATAATTCTTGCATATTTCTCAGCTTCAAGGGCTCACCAATTAAAGACACTGAGCTTCTCAGCTGGAAAGCTGAAGCCCGTGTTTGAGACCTGAGCTCCGCACAATGGGATGAGCTCCCATTACTTGCTCCAGCTCCTGCAAACCTCACAGCTCAAAAGCATGCCCATGTGAGTAGATAAACAGGTATCCCTTCAATGGGAAGGTTACATTGTTCTGTGCACCTCGGGATAGAATCACGCTGGACACGGAGATGAACAACACCTGCTAGACTGGACAGGGGAACCTTTACTTTTACCTTTATTTCCCTGCTCATATAAGCTTGCATGAGCATCCTTAGCATAGTCTGCTGGGATTTGTTGAGGCAGAGGAAGGTGAAGGGTGCAAGCAAGACTATTGATTTGTAATTAGATAGAATGGATCTATTAAACAGATGAGCCTTAACTTCAGTTTCCTTACATCGGAAATTCTGCCAGCTAAGTGAAGCTTGAATATCATTTGATTATGCTGAGAAAGAATTATTTGCAAGAGTGCAAAGGTATAAAAATATCCAAGATATTTGCCACTTTTCCCCAATCTGACATATCATTTTGAGAGAAGAGAAAATAAACTGTAAAGTTGGTAAGCAGAAGAGATTAAAATGCCTTAAGACCTCAACAATCAGTTTGTTGCCCTTTATCTATTAGAGATATAATTTAATTTCTTATACTTACATGCCAACCAATATCGTCTAGCAATAAAAAAAAAAATCACAGGCTAGACATATGCTAATCGACAGCTCTGATAATTACACAATCTTCAAATTAATTAACAAGCCAACGGCAGCCAAACATTAGCATTTAGAAAGAGCTTTGCTGCATTAACTGCTAATGAGTTCATTTAAATCTATCGTGCAACCCATTTTGAAAAGCATGGGCCATATTCAATCAGATTGAATAATGAAATTTGTACCATCAGGCATTGTTGAATGTGAAATTGCCATGGAATTTTAAATGTTAAATACAGAGGTTATATATTTTTTTTTATAGCGGCTGTTAACCGAATATCCATTTCACATAAAATGGGTTATAGATGTATGAACTGGTGTGTAATTTTAAGCTTTATACACGAGAAGATGTCAGTTTGATAGAGGTTCCTGCTGTTTCAGTATGGTCACCATTCTCTCTTCCCTGAGGCCCAAACATTTTCCATATTTTTCCAAAAACCATTCATTCATCTGGATTAGAATGTCAGGGAGAAATTGGGGAAAAGGTTTGGGATGAATGTCTTACGCTTAAGTATTCAAAAAGACACAACTCACTCATAGCAAAGAAGTATTAGGCTAGATTAAGACTGATTTAATAAGACATAAATAAGATGCTAAATAAATAAGTAAGCAAGATTTGTCAGCCGTGATGAATCAATATCATACATTAAGTTCCAGTTAAGATGACTTATTGATCATGCTTATTCAACAAGAAACTTGTCAACTAATTATCAGCACTAAATTGATGCTAGATAAAAGTCAATAGAATTCAAAAAAGATTGGACGTAGACCATTTGTGGGAACATAATGATTCTAGGCTTATGACTCACTTGATTCCACCCCCAGGCTGTTCTGCTGTTCAGCAGTGAAACACAACTAGGTGAAACTAATTCTACTTTACTGTCAGGCTACATTAACAGAATCTTCCAAGTCTGCTTTTATTGCTTGATCCATTCAGGTGGGTCTTTCCTAGTTTTCCCTCTAACCATTAAATCATTGGGGGCTCCTTCCTCTCTAGTCTGATTGCTTCCTAGGCAGTATCTCTTCCCCTCATTTCACAAGATTATCCACACATTCCATTACAACGATGGATTCTTGAGCCATGGGGTCAAAGCAACTTCAGTGGAAATGATCTAACCAGACCTCTGCATAAACCATGGAGCTAGCATGACTAAACTTCTCATCTGTATTGCTTCTAATCCTACTTAATTAATTAATTCTAATTCTCAAGTAAAGTCTTTAAAATAGTACAAGCTGCCCAAGGCTCAGTGGACTTTCTTGGCTAGAAGTATGGCAATCTATCAGGGATGCTTTAGCAGCCTTCTAATTTAGTAACCTGAGCTTATTTTGTCTTCCCATCTTATATTTTTACAGAGCCTTTTCTTCTAGAGCAGAGGTCCCCAAACTTTTGGGCACCAGGGACCGGTTCCGTGGAGAGAGGTTTTTCCGTGGACCGGAGAGGGCGTGGTTTTGTATGCTGCCTGCATCCCGCGGATGGGGCTTTGCTTGTTTGTGCGGACCGGTTGCTGGCATGCCACGGCCCGGTACTGGTCCACGGACGGGGGGTTGGGGATCCCTGTTCTAGAATATTGCTTCTTTTCACTAAACTTCTATTTCTAAGATTTTTCAGTATAGGAAAAGTATTGAATTATGGTGTTAGAGAAGACTTCTGAGAAGACTGGATAGCCAAGAAAACAAATTGATGATTATCAAAGACATCAATCCAAAGTTCTCATTCAAGATATAAATGGCACATGACGTGAAGACCCAGCTCTCTGGGAAAGGCACTAATTCTGGGAAAGGTGGAAGGAAAGAGAAGAAGAGGACAATCACCAGCAAAGCAGACAGTTTCAGTTATAGTGGTGATAGCAAAGATTGGGAGACTTCAAAGAACAGGTTAGGAATAGATGGACATGGAGAAAATGTATGTATCTGATCATAAATGGCACAAAAAATCACTAAGACTTGTGCACTTGTTACCTAGGTTGAGAAATTTCTGATGTTGACTTTAAAACTTTAAACCTCAGCTTATCCCTTTATTATCCCACTACCTTCTCCCAACCCCCAACCCCCAACATCGAAAACCTATATTCAGAAATTTTCAGTTTAGGCTCCGGTGTAAATTAAGTGAGAGCTTCTATATCGTTTGTGAGAATCTGTGTCATAAATATGTCCATTAAGTAGCAATTAAGATGCGGAGATTTAGGCTCTGTGTTCTAGGAGGTAATTATAAAAGAATTGGATTAATTAGCCACTGAATTATTTATGCAGACATAAATAATGCACACGTGATTAGTGTTAAATAGGATATTGCTATCCCTATCAGACAGAGAGAGTTAAAGATAGAGTTCAATGTTGCGACTTTAATTCTTTGATCACTGAACAAAAAGCTGAAGTGATTGAAATCTCTTAGAACTTGACCACCTTTACATTATGTGATCCTGTGTGTAAGATGATGGTGGTGATGATCTAGTAGAAAGTATTAGAGGTGGGAAATTTGTGGCTTTCAATATATTACCCGACTACTGTTTCCTAGCTAGCACTGGCATCAATGAGAGATGATGGGAACTCTACTCAGCAAGTTCTAGGAATCTATGGTGATCCACCTAGAGTTAAGTCCCACTAAGTTCAGTAAGATTTATTCCCAGGAAAATAGATAGAGATTGCACCCTAAATACTTCTTTCTTTCTGAGAAGGTAATCAATCAAGTTTATTTCTGATGAGATTCAATGCATGGCGCAAAAACTCATTTCATTTGATTTGTCCGTTCCTCTTTTTTTCAACAATGTGGCAAACAATCAAAACAAGTACATAAACATTATGACTATTCAGTTATTAGGTTTGTACGCCACTGTATAATTAATCTACGTTTGCCAGCTTACAACAAATGCAATGAAACGACAATTTAGTATTTGCATAGAATATTAATATAATTGGAAATATTTAAAAGTTAATAGAATAATAGAAATGGGGCAGCAAATTAAGAATAAAAAAACATGAAAATGCTCTTCAGAATATTTCTGTTTTTAATATTTAGTTTATATGCTGCCCATCTCACTATAAAGTGAGTAAGGGTAGCAGGGTGGGAGTGAGTCTGATCTCCAATGCATTACAAAGCAACGTAATATTAGAAACACTGTAAAGGTAAAGGTTTCCCCTCTTCAATCATGTCCAACTCTAGGGGGTGGCACCCATCTCCATTTTTTAGCCAAGAGAGCCAGTGTTGTCCAAACACCCTTACATGGTCAAGTGTCCAGCATGACTATAAGCCGAGGCACATGAAATGCTGTTATCTTCCCACCGATATGGTACCTATTTATCTACTTACATTTGCATGCTTTCGAACTGCTAAGTGGGGAGTAGCTGGAGGAAATAACAGGAGCTCACCCCATCATGCGGTGCTCAGGTCTTGAACCAGGGCTGTCAGCTTTCCAGCTGATAAATCAGGATCTTTAACCGCTGAGCTATCATGCCCCCATTAGAAGCAATAAAGAGAAATAAAGTTGACAGCAGATAATGAATGCCAACAAAAACTCAAGGAAGACTTGAGATGATATCACTGACTGTATTATCAGCTTGAAGCTAAGTACCCATTTTTCAGACTGCTGGTGCTTCCAAATAAGGCCCTTCACTGAACATCTTAGCATATATACAGTAATTATTCTGGATAGACAGGTATACAAATAAAAATTCTTCATTAATTACGAAGATGACCAAGGTTTCCCCCAAAACTAGCTCAGGCCACATTTTGTATTCTGTTTTGGTGCCACCTTCCACAACAGTCTTTATCTCCAACCAATTTACCCAGGGCATCTAAAGATGAGGGGAGTTACAGTAGCAAACATTCAGAAAGTCAAACTAAAGAAGGTTATTCTGATTCCCGCATCCAACACAAGAGGTAAACAATTGTTGAAAGTGAATTGCTGAAATATCAAAATAGAGTGGATTATAACTTATTAACATATGGTGGTTATATGGGTAGTCCTTGACTTACAACCATTTGTTTAGTGACCGTTTGAAGTTAGCGCTGAAAAAACTGACTTATTATTATTATTATTATTATTATTATTATTATTATTATTATTATTATTATTATTAATTGCATTTATATCCCGCCCTTCTCTCTACATGGGGCTTCCCTTGAAGAGCACCCGGAGGCTCCAGTTGGTCCAAAATGCGGCCGCGCGGGCGGTGTTGGGAGGGACTCGTCACTCCCACGTTACGCCGCTTCTGCGCGAGCTGCATTGGCTACCGGTGGCCTTCCGGGTGCGCTTCAAGGTGTTGGTTATTATCTTTAAAGCGCTCCATGGCACCGGACC
>NW_015386206.1:151630-194708 GCF_001527695.2 Protobothrops mucrosquamatus | reverse complement strand
TAATAATAATAATAATAATAATAATAATAATAATAATAATAATAATAATAATAATAATAATAATAATTTAAAAAATAAAAAAAAAACCAGCTGACGTACGACCACAGTTGAGTCCAAAATTTCCATTGCTAAGCTAGGCAGTTTTACAATGTTTATTGCCACAGTTGTTAAGCAAATCACTGTAGTTATTAAGTGAATCATGAGGTCCTTAAGCAAATCTGGCTTTTCTCATCATCTTTGCTTATAGAAAGCCAGATTGAGTGGCCTTTGTCTTTTAAATGCAGATGGACTGCTGAATCTTGTCCTGATGGCTTTGTTCTCCTATGTTGTGCCATGCGTTTGTGAAGTGGTTGTTTTGTTTCCCCAATGCACAGATCTGCACAAGGGTCACTGCATTTTACTGCATGTTGCTCAGGTTGTATCTGGGTGTGGTCATAGGAAGAGTCATCATAAGTTGAGGACTGCCTGTAATGGATTCAAATTCTAAAAAGACAGATTCCGATCGAACAAAACTATCTTGAACAATGACAGTAGAACTCTAAAACTAACTGATTGAAGAGGACTCAATAGCTTCTCCATTGAAAAAATCAAGGTAACAGTTGTGATTATGCAATAAAAAGCCTCACAAAAAGCCCCAGTTTTCTATGTCTGGCTGGGGAATTCTGGGTGTTGAAGTTCACACATCTTAAAATTCCCAAGATTGAGAAACACTGAACTAGACTATCATCTGTTGGACATGCTTTCATTTGGACTTCTTCACAGGAGGTTGGTCTTAAGGCCTAGAAGATCTTCCCAACTCTATAATTCAATAAGCATCTTTTTAAAAAAGGACATTGTAGTATTTCATCAAGCATTAATGAAAGAATAACCATAAAGTCCATTTTTTTTAAAGGCTTGGTTAGAATTGTTCCTAAACTCATTTCTAGCATGTTGATAAATGTGAAATCACAGGATTTCCACTCCCAAAGTATTTTGTTTACCTGAAAAACAATAATAGCTCTGAAATACAAGACTGCATATGAATTCACTCTTTTGTTCAATGGTTATTCAATTGAAGTGTCGACAATTGCTAGATGTTTTACAGTTCTCTATTTGGGTGAACTTTTCCTTGCAGCTAACTGCACATTATCCTTCCTGCCACTTGATGGCACTTGTGTTCTGTAATAAGCCTCTCCTGAAAAGTACCATTGTAGGGGTATATCCTGCTGACTGCTATTTCATTCTATTTTTAAATGTTGCATTTATTTTATAATATCAGAGCTTTTATTATACCTAATTATCTCTTCTAAATGGGCAGGCATCTCTGAAAGACTTTAATCAGTACAATTTGAAGTAAAAAAAATATAATATGACATACGCACGCACCATCACAATTGGCACTGTTTTCTTTTAGCACCCAGCTCTGAACGTACTATTTTGAAAAGAGCGTTATAGCTTGGTATACTGTATACATGCCTTATGAACAATCAACAACTGCAGAAAATGGTTTGGAGAACACCACGAGTCACTAAATTATAGGGGCAGAAAATGGCTTATCTCCTCAAATCTCCTTTCTGACTTTCATGTCACATCACCTCCAGGTTTCATGTAACTTTCCCCACCAGTTTTAAGCTCTCCAGTTCTGCCTGCTAATTGGGAATCTCTAACCCAGGGGTGTCAAACTGCCGGCCCACGGGCCGGATGCGTCATGCTGAAACCGTGCCCACCCCAGCTCCAGCAATGGGGGAAAAGTCGTGATTCGTCGCGACACGCCACATGACGTGGTGAGTTTGACACCCCTGCTCTAACTCTTCTGAATCAAAGTACTTCTTTTCATTCATCTTGTGCTATTGTGCAATAATACTCGTAGAGTAGGAACTACATCTGGGGAAAGGAAGTAGGATGTTTACCTGAGTTATTTCCAATGACTTCTATTGTGTTCATCAATCACAAATATAATTAAAATTTAAGAGCCTTGTTCTCCTGTTATGCCAGCCCACCCTCCCTTCCAAAGATAATCAATTAGCCAGGCACATTAAAAGATGATCCTTGAGACCTGGCACAACAGTAGTGACTGTGAGAGTGATCTATTTAAGTATGAGCCAGCAGTGTGCTGCAACTGCTAAAAAAATCAATGCAGTCCTTGGCTACATCAACAGAGGGATAGTATCAAGATTATGTTAAGTGATAATACTGATTTATACTGCATTGGCAAGACCACACTTGGAATACTGAATCCAGTTTGGGTCAATGTGGTACATATATATATATATGCTGAGACCCTAGAAAGTGTGAAGAGAAGACCGACAAAGATGATAATGGGTCTGAAAGTTAAACCAAAGAATGAATGGATGTGGGAACTAGGTATGTCTAATTTAACAAAGAAGTGGACTACAGTCTTCCAGTACTTGAGGATCATCATAGGGAAGAAGGGGTCAATCTATTCTACAAAGTACCTGAGGGTAAGCAAGGGATGGAAGATCATCAAACAGAGATCCAACTTAGAACTAAGGAGAAATTCCTGGCAATGAGGACAATTGACCACTGGAATAGCTTGCCTTCAGAAGTTGTGGATGCTCCATCACTGGTGGTTTTCAAGAAGAGATTGGATAACCATTTGTCTGGAATTATTTTATTTTATTTTATCTTTTTCCTATTTCTAAACCACCCATCTCCCTCAGAGTGCTATAGGGTCTCCTACTTGAGCAGGGAGTTGGACTAGAAAACCTCCAAGGTCCCTTCCAACCCTATGATTATATGTTCTATGAAGTTGGCCATCGGGAATGATTCCACATGTTTGACTTTATTGATGTACTTGATTCTTGAAGGTCTACCTGAATTTTCTCTTCTCTATCTCCGATACTCTTGTGAGGTAGGATGAAGAGAATCTCGGTTTCTTCCTGATATTTTAACTTTTCCTGGACCTAGCACATGCTTCTTTTCATGTAACTATAGTCTTTGATTCCTTTCTCCAAGTTCACCCAACTCAAACAATGGGCTCCTGACCATCATAAAACAAAAATCCATTATTTATTAATTTATCCATGGATAACAATCATGTATCAATGGATAATAATTACCATTATTTATCCATTTGTTAATGTCAGCCCCATCAGGTGAGAGAATTCTGGCACTGAAGTTCACACATATAAAAGTTGCTGCATTTGGAAAACATCTACAGTTTTGTAGTCAACCCTGGCTGTCCTTTGGAAAGACAGATATTGAAGCTGAAGCTCAAATATTTTGGACACCAAATGAGAAGAGAGGACTCACTGGGAAAAGGCCTGTTGTTGGGAAAGATGGAAGGCAAAAGGAGAAAGGGACAGCAAAGGATGAAATGGTTAGATAGGGTCATTGATACAATGAACATGGATTTGGGCAAACTCCGGGAGACAGTGGAAGACAGGTGGGGCCTGAAATGCTATGGTCCATGGATCACGAAGAATCAAACATGACTTAGCAATTGAGCAACAAGCCCAGACTTGAGGTTACAAGCCCATGAACCACTATGGTCAAGTTATTGTTGTTCAGATTGGTGAACCATCTGAAGCTGGGAAAAATTCTTTCCTCTGGAAGACGTGTGTTTCACTGATAGAATGAAAGAGATTTAGGAGTTTTCTAGAGTACAGTTGCTTGTGCTGAAGGAACCCAAAACCAAAGAGAGAGTTTGCTAATTCCTACACAAGAGAACCGCCTATCTATCATATTCCTGGTCTGGCTAAGAAGTGCGTGTAATTGTGACTCATTGGCTGTATTCACACTGCATATTTAACAGTCATTGAAAGGTTTACTGGCTACTTGTCCAAATAAATATATGCATTTAGTTACGAAACGTTGGACATGACTTAGCGACAACAACAACACAGTTGCTGTGGATTTATACTGCACCTTTTGTACTGGGACTCAAGGTGGCATACATAGCCTTACTTCCTTCTTTTTTTCCACAACAACAAGCCTGTAAGGTAGACTAAGAGGGCTGAGAGAGCAGGGGATATAACCAAAATGACCTGTTAGGCTTTTGTACTTAAGTCAGTGTGTCTCTAGAGTCAGTCCAAATTCCTTAACAACTAGACTATTTTGCTTCTTACATAATTGAAGATGCCCTAAAACTGAATACAAAGAATTGAGTTCAGCTTCCCCCACCCAGAAATATTTGTGTATTTCTGGCATCTCTGTCAGTGAAACAGGTAATAATATAACCACGTATTTTGGACTGTCTATAGAAGTGTTCATTTCAGTAAAACTACTGCCTTTATATCATTTTAAATTTCTACGCTTTCAAAATGAAAAAAAAATGTTGGAAATAAGAGAAAAGCTAATGATAGTGCTGATAAAATTAAGCATATGGTTATGTGTTTTGAAACTCTGCCCTCTGAGAATATAAAGGCAAGCAAATTAAAACTACAGATATAAATAAGTTGTAAGGTTCTTACATTGTTTTACGATATAAAGATTATAAGTCTTAAAGGTAAGTGGTTTATTCATTTCTAGAATGAAGGAGAAATTTCCTGACAGAACAATTAATCAGTGGAATGACTTGTCTCCAGAAGCTGTGAATGCTCCAACTCTGGAGGTTTTTAAGAAGAGATTGGACAACCATTTATCTGAAATGATATAGGGCAGTGATGGCGAAACTTTTAGAGACCGAGTGCCCAAACTGCAACCCAAAACCCACTTATGTATCATCGGGTGTCAGGTGGGTGTGGCCCATTGGGTGGGTGTGGCCAATTGGGTGGATGTGGCCCATTGGGTGGGTGTGGCTGCGGTAACGGCAGACTGGGTGGGACTAAAAAGTTCAATCAATCAATTCCAACTTTGCGAGAACTTTTTTTTCCTGCGAGAAGTTGAAATTGATTGATTGATTGAACCTTTTTTTTTTTTTTGCACACAGCGACGGAGGCCTAAAGTGAAAAGGTTTTATAAAACCCAGCTGAAAGCCTAGGACTGGGGTGATGGCGTGTGTGCCCACAGAGAGGGCTCTGTGTGCCACTGTGGCACGCATGGCATAAGTTTGCCACCATGGGTATAGGGTCTCCAACTTGAGAAGCTGATTAGACTAGAACAGTGGTTCTCAACCTTTTTAATGCCGCGACCCCAACCGGTCGTAAGTCGAGGACTAAACCGGTCATAAGTCGAGGACTAAACTGGTCGTAAGTCGAGGACTAAACCGGTTGTAAGTCAAGGACTACCCAACCGGTCATAAGTCGAGGACGTTCCCTGCCCGGGAGCACCGCGCATGCGTGGTTCCGCCCCCTGCGCCGGCTGAGGCGTAGCTGGCAAGCGGCAGAGACAGAGCAGGCCGACCACCAGCTGGCCCAGCCCAAGGGAGGTAAGACACCCGCCGGAAAAGGGGAAAAAAATGGCGGACAAAAAAATGGCAGACAGCCTTGCTTGGCGACCCCCGTGAAATGGTCGATCGACCCCAAATGGGGTCCCGACCCACAGGTTGAGAACCACTGGACTAGAAGATCTCCAAGTTTCCTTGCAACTCTGTTATTCTATGTTCTATGTCATATGTGATGACCTTCCCCTCTAGGCATGCTGTGGGAGGGCATTATCCTGATTTATCTTTGCAATGGGTCAGACAGTTTTATTCATTAGTTTTATTCACTGGGAAGGCTTTGCAAAGATTCATTTATCATGTTAGGGGCGTTTCAATATTGGCATGATTTAAGAATTCATGGTGTAAAGTCTTAAGGTTAAAATGCACTATTTGGATTTAGCTCCGAAATTTACTAGCACTGCTTGAAGTTACAAGCAAGTATACTTTTTTTTTTCACCTCCTCCTCCTTAGCAATATAACCTCTGAATTTTGGAGTGCTGATAAAAGCAACTTCACAAAGAGTGAAACTTTGTAATGCAAATTAGAAGTGACTAGGTTGTAATTTACATATAATTAGACACAGTCAAATTCTGTCCAGGAAGGTTCACAGACCATGTATCAGACACAACTAATAGGCATACAGTAGGCACATGCTACAAACTATGGTGATATCACAAGTATTATGCTTTTTTTCTCAAAAGATATGAATTGAGTAATGTATGCTGTTTACATGACGCCATCCCAATACATATGACACCAGCTGGTTCCTCTTGCTGTAGATGCCCTTGTTAATAGAAGGTGCTTCATGGCTTCTGATCATCTGGGGCCCAAGTCCTCAATTTCATTGTATTCCCACATGGGGGCCAACCCAGGAAATGGATGCATCCAGTAACTATGGTGAACATGTTGTGTGAACAGAGCCTTTGAATAGTAATAAGTCAGTGGTTCTCAACCTTTTTAATGCCGCGACCCCAACCTGTCGTAAGTCGAGGACTAAACCGGTCGTAAGTCGAGGACTAAACCGGTCGTAAGTCGAGGGCTAAACCAGTCGTAAGTCGAGGACTACCCAACCGGTCGTAAGTCGAGGACTTTCTCTGCCCGGGAGTGCCGCGCATGCGTGGTTCCGCCCCCTGCGCCGGCCGAGGCGTAGCTGGCAAGCGGTAGAGACGGAGCAGGCCGACCACCAGCTGGCCCAGCCCAAGGGAGGTAAGACACCCGCCGGAAAAGGGGGAAAAAATGACGGACAAAAAAATGGTGGACAGCCTTGCTTGGCGACCCCCATGAAATGGTCAATCGACCCCAAATGGGGTCCCGACTCACAGGTTGAGAACCACTGTAATACGTTGTCTCTTGGAAAATGCATACAAACTCTCCTAGATCTTCCCCTATAGCAGAAGAGCAGACTTGGAGTTGATGGCAGCCATGAAGAACTTTCCAGAGAGACTGGGCTACACCAAACCTTCAATTTTCTGAAAATTAATGGACTTCTGATGCCAAGAAGACAATCTGTTCCCTATTTTATGTCTCTGTCCTGCTGTTTTGGGTAGGCTTAAAATCCTATTCATTAAATAATAGCTTCTGTGTACAACAGATCCCTCTTCTCTCTTTGTTCTTGTAACTTAAAAGTCTACTGCAAGTGGTTGTACCAAGTGGGAGTACGGAATTCATCTAGTAAATTTCTCAAAAGCAACCTGCCAGCTTTGGAAAAAACCAGACCATGATTCCAGTGGCTTCTTAGTCTGATCCACGTGCTATCACTGTTTAAACTTACTGAAGGATACTACTTAATGTGTTAAAGGAAAAAATCTTTTTACAAGAGATACATATATAAGCTGTTTTCCACAGCAACCTAGAGAGGCCATGAAAAAAGAATAGGTAACATGCCTCACTGCTTCTAAATTAGACCACAAATTTTCTGGCTGATGGAAGCATCTTAGCATTCACCCTGAAGTCAAAGATCTGAGCAAATTATGTTTTAATATTTCAGGTTCATTTGCCCCTGCTGAAATTTCACAGCAGGGAAGTGGGAGAGAAATATGTATTCAAGGACATGGCAGGGACTGGTGGTTTACTGGGGATTCAGATCCAATGCTGAGTTAATCCTTGACACAGTTTTATGTTATCAATTTTAGTGCCCCGGTTTCAAGGAGCTGCAGACAAAGGGCACCGCTTGATGCCTTTTCTCATTTTAGCTTGAAAACAATCCGATGAGGCATGTTAATAAGATGCAAGTGGCGTCTTGCTCAGTCTATCCAGGAAAAATCAGAACTGCATGGAGACTAAAACTCTGGTGCGTATTGTTCAGTTCCATGGGAAAGCACAGTAGCATCATTTCTCGCAGCTAAGTCTCCAAACATTGGGAGAGAATGTCTCAAAAAATTGTAAATATTAGGGCTGGGTTGGATATTGTTTGAAAAAGGGGGCTTAGGACACAGGAAACTGGCACCTGAATGCAACTACTTGAAGCAATGTGAGGTTTTTTTGTTTGAGATAATGCAGTCATCCTCTCAGTTCATTGTGGGAAAGGATGCAGCCATTTTAAAGAGTGGCAGTCAGGGACTTGCTTTGTGCCTCTGCTGGTCTTGAAGCGCTTTTTTCACAAAAGAAACAAATACACGGCACACCCCTAATAAATTTAGTTTCAGCTTTTTCCTGCCACAACCTCTTTCCTTTGCACCAGTCTCATTGCGATACATTTCTCTGACCTCAGGGACTAAAGAAGGATCTTTTCAAAATATTATAGATCGAAAACAGATCTGTATTTTGACCTCTGTATTTTTGTGACATCAAATAAACAATCCCGTGCTCCTCATTAATCAGCTAGAAAGAAAATCAAAGGCACTAAGGAGGCCTTGCCTATACATGCTTACTGGTAAATAAGAGTCAAAGTACCGTGTTTCCCCAAAAATAAAATCCAGTGTTATATCTTTTTTGGCACCAAAAGATCATCAGGGCTTATTTTCAGGGAAACATAGATCAAGGTGATCAGCCCGGCCAGGCGACCGAGCCCCCGGCAAGTGCACAAGAGGCAGTGAGCATATGGGGGCTGATGGTGTCCAGCAGCAGCTGCAGCCCACCAGTCCCTTGGTGCAGTGCAGGTAAGTCCAAGCATGGAGGGGGAGGTAGGCAATCCCAACGGGCCACCCACTCTGTCCCACTGTCTCTCAGCTTGCCCACAGCCATAAGACAGGATGGAGTGGGTGGCACATCAGGATCACCTGCCTCCCCTCATGCAATCTGCTTCCGCCTGCTGCTGGTGCCACTGCATGAACCTCCTGCAAGTCTGTCTCGTGAGCCAGGCGGCTGCACAGTGCATCCGATCACCTGTCTCCCCCCCCCACCTCTGCCTCTGTGCTTAGACTTACCTGCACTGCATGGGCATCACACCCTGCACACTCACTGTCTCCTGTGCTGGCCATGCCCATCCCCGGGCTTATTTTGGAGGCAGGGCTTATATTAGGTGCATCCTAAAAAATGAGGCTAGGGCTTGTTTTCTGGGTGGCTCTTATTTTTGGGGAAACGTATCTATAGCCAAGATTCTGGCTATAACTTAGCCTCCTACTTACTGCAATACATTTCCTACTCTGATTCTTTGAGAAACTTGTCTTCTGATATTATGAGCTACTACAAGGGACTTTACACTGACCCACTTTGGTATGGTTTTTTTTTTTTTCTGTCTTGTATTCATCTATGAGAGTATTACTCTTAAGATCTAGCTCAGGAATGGCAATTCTTCTTCAGAAGTCTGGATGTTCTTCATAAGCCTGAGCAAAAGGGGGACAGGCAAATAGGGATCTGTGAGAAGCCTCCATGAAGTTGGATATGTGTACAAATGACATGACTTAGTAAGTTCACATCAACAGTGTTGTGGTGACATGATGCAAAGAGCATGCAGCATAATATTTGTGTAATTAGCATGATGATGTCATGTCATGTCATATGCTAGGACTAGGGCTGACATCATCATCATCATAATAATAATAATTGTAATAATAATAATAAAGTTGGAAGGGACCTTGGAGGTCATCAAGTCCAACCCCCTGCTCAGGCAGGTAACCCTATACCATTTCGGACAAATGGCTGTCCAGTTTCTTCTTAAAAACTTCCAGTGTTGGAGCATTTGAAATCAAAGAACCAGAGGGTAATGGGTGGAGATCCGAAGAAGCCAAGAGGGTGAAGGGGGTTAAGAATGGAAGCAGGACTGGGGAATTTTCACGTATGCTGCTGAACTGCAGTCTCCAGAAGCATGAAGAAAGCCACAGATACCTTTCCCTTGAGTGACAGGTTCTTATCTCAGATAATAGAAGTGAGATAGATTGACTGACAGCCAAGATTAAAACCGCAATCCCTTAGGTCTCTACAGAGAAATAGGTTCCACTGTATTTATTAACACAAATCATCGGGAGCAACAGCACTGATCTAGACATACTTCTGTAGCTTACTTGAGGGTTAATCTTTACTCTGAGAAGGTAGGACAGTGAGTGCATTTTACCAGTTCATTTTTCAGGCAGGTGATCACTACATATAGGGGAAAAAAAGATGTTTTCCCAGATCAAAATGTTCTCTGGATATAAGGAGTTTAATTCAGCAAGCCAAACACGTTTCTCTTTTAACTTATAAGGCTCTAAATGGAAGCTGTTTTTGGAGTGTTAATATTAATAAGGTTAATATTCAAAGTAATGACCTGCTGTAAAGGTTCAGTTTAAAATTCATTAGGCATAAAGCATTTTAAAAGTTCTGGATAGTTTTTGAGTCAATCAAGAGTTTCATAAGCCTAAAAGAAAACAACACATCTTGACATATATTGCCTGCCATGTCACTAGATTTTTCTCTGGTTTCTTCTGTCTTGTCAACACGATTGCTGGCAGTTCAGATAAATGAGAAAGCTCTCTGATTCTGTAACAGCCCAAGGACTTTAATTCTATACTTGGGGTCAGTCCAAAATCCTTGTCCTTGTTTTTTGATGAAAAGATAGAGATAGATATCACAGATAGGTTTGGTGCAGATGAGAGATCCTTCCTAAATCACACCTTTCCTTATTTTATTTAATATATTGCCATTATGGGCAGCTTGTTATGATTTAATTGAGAGAAAAGCCTTACCTCATTCCCAAGAGCTTTGATTATTATTTTTTTCTTCAAAAAGAGAGGTGGGTAGATCTAGAATAAAGAATAGAGAATAGGGTACTAGGGTAAAAGTGGAGATTCAGGCAGTTAAAACTTGGAAATAGATAAAGTTTGAATGGTGAAGTGTCCTTCTGCTTAAGCATGACTCCTTGTGATTTAGGTCCATTTATTTAAGCAGAAGTCTTGATATGTAATGGACGTGGTTCACATCCTTCATCTGTTGCCTGGCTATTTTCAGTTTGCAAAGACCTGGCTATCCTTGCTTGGCCTCTAAAGCAGGGGTTCTCAACCTTGGCAACTTTAAGACTTGTGGACTTCAACTCCCAGAATTCCTCAGCCAGCTTTGCTGGCTGAGGAATTCTGGGAGTTGAAGTCCACAAGTCTTAAAGTTGCCAAGGTTGAGAACCCCTGCTCTAAAGCAAAGCTAGATTAGGGCTGGTTAGAACTTGAATGGGTGAACCCTACCAGATTGGATCTGCAAAAATTTGGATTATTGTGACAGGGCAGGAACAGGTTAAACTGTTCTGAATCTTTGAGATTTTTGCATGCCAGATCGGGTAGGTCTACAGTAAAATAGATTGGGGTAATTAAAATTATTCAGAAGAAAAACTCTCTATGGAAGGGTCAACTCTGTTTTCACTTTAACGAGTTTGCTGTTACAGATGGTGGGAGTGGTATTCTAATGGCTGACTAGCTAATGGCAGCACCCAATATAAAGAGAATAAAAAATGTATATTCATCATGATTTTTTTCTCCTCTTCTTCTTTTAGTCTGCATTCACATGAAATAGACTTTGGAGTGAAGATATTTATGGATGTGCAAGGAAAGTATAAAAAATATTCTCAGTAAAAGGCAGTTTAATGGTGACATTTCATTGTAATTGGTACCTTTGAGGAGTTGGTGAAAAGTGAAAGGGTCAGGGATATTTTTAATTACAATGATACATGTTGTTGAGAACTGATATACTGCAGTCTCTCTCCCCCCACCCCGTGTGTGTGTGTGTATCCATTAATTTTATTCCCATGTTTACTAATTAGCAAAAGTTGCAAAAAGGATGCATTAAAGATGCATAAGTGGTACTGTTCTAAGTACAAAACTTTTCAGGAATACTGAAATAATCTTTTTTTTTTCCCCTTCCATATTATGTCAATCTGGCCAATCCAGGGGGATTCAGTAATTTTTCAAGAAGTAAATTTTCCAAAAGCAGAAATGGTTTACCAGGATCAAGATGAGATTCTTCTTCTAAATGGCTTGGAAGATGATCCGATTTTTCTATACTTTTGTTAATTAATTGTTTGTTATATGTCTTTTACAGCCCCTATCTTAGTTATGTTGGTGGCAATGATAGGGAGCAGCAGTCTAAAGCAACTGAGGACCCAGGTTGGCCATCCCTCATGTATAACAATGTATATTCACACATGTTTTTCTACTAGATTTCAGCTATAGAAAATCAGTGCCATGATGTCAACGCTGCTAATATTGAATATTCTTGCTTTGACAAAATATGCAGAACTGTCTGGTATTTTTAGATTTAATTCAGATGACAGAGAAAGGGAGGAGTATTATAAGGAAAGCCCGGGAAAAGGAACGGAAGTGAATCTTTGCCCTCCAGGTTAATTGGAAGATGTGAATCATTACCCCAAAATAGGGGAGGGGAAATGCCTGAAATGTTATGTGCAAAGGAAGGGAAATTCAGATCTTGGCATCCACCATGCCGTGCTGACACTCCTCTACACTAATAAAAGGCTTTTTAGGTTAAATCATGCCTGAAAGTTCTTTGAAGTGTTTCATTAGTCAGACACATGACACATGAGAGACATCCAGCCATATACAGACCCACATGTGATGAATGTCCTATTTCATCACAACATTTCATATTTAAAATGAGATTAAAATGGAATTCTTGAAATCAACTGCTGAATAGAGTTGCAATTTCTTTTTACTTAACCTCTGGGAAATTACTAACATTGGTCAGATTGGGTTTATAAATCCTGGAAAGGAAAGAGGGGCACAAGAAAAGTAGTCCATCTCGCATACTGTATAGCAGTGATGGCGAACCTTTTAGAGACCGAGTGCCCAAAAACTGGCCCTGCCCCCACTGCACCCCCTGCCCTGTCCCCACTCTGCCCCTCCATCCCCCACCCCGCCTGCCCGCAGGGCCACTCACTGCCTCCAGGGCCCACCGCAGATCGCCCAGGCAGCCCAGCAGCGCTATGGCAGTCACACCCTCTGCCCATGCCCTGCAGCATCAACTGTGCATGATGGGGTGGGAGGGCAGAGTCTTGTCTATGCTGCCTGGATGCCATGTTCTTGGCTGCGCTGCTCTGGGTGGGCCACGCTCAGGGGTGACTCTCCTTCAGGGGGGCTGCTGGTGAGGAGGGGTCACGGGGGGAGGCGAGGCTGGAGCAACGGCACGTGTGCCCACAGAGAGGGCTCCAAGTGCCGCCTCTGGCACCCGTGCCATAGGTTCGCCATCACTGGTGTATAGGATTCAGATCTTAGCTATTACCATAGTCTATCTTCAACCCCATAATTTCCTTGTGACTTAAAGTAAATCATGCATAGATTATGAGTTGGTTCCTTTTCCAAAGCACCTGAAGGCAGGACTAGAAATAAAGGATGGAAACTTAACCAAGGAGAGAAGCAACCTAGAACTAAGGAGAAATTTCCTGACAGTCAGAACAATTAATCAGTGGAACAGCTTGCCTCAAGAAGTTGTGAATGCTCCAACACTGGAAGTTTTTAAGAAGAGATTGGACAACCATTTTTCTGGAATGGTATAGAAGACCTCCTTCCAACTCTGTTATTTTATTATTCTGTTAAGACATGGACCTACTCATCTCAGTTCTCCATTTGATACTATTGAGATTGGCTATTTATACTGACAACTGTAATGAGACAGATTCCAGGATTCAATTAGACAGTGAACATGCAGAAAATATGGTGCAGTTGATATGGATTCTTGCCAACAGTGCTGGCTTGTAAAGCAGGGGTCATAGAACATAGAACATAGAATAATAGAGTTGGAAGGGCCTTGGAAGTATTTTAGTCCAACTCTCTGCTCTAATAGGAGTCCCTATGTCATTTCAGATAAATGATGGTCCAGTCTCTTTTTGAAAGCCTCCAGTGATGGAGCACCCACAACTTCTGAAGGCAAGTTGTTCCATTGGTTGATTGCTCTTACTGTTAGGAAATTTCTCCTTACTTCTAGGTTGTTTCTCTCCTTGGTCAGTTTCTATCCATTGTTTCTTGTCTTGCCTTTTGGTGCTTTGGAAAATAATTTGACCCCCTCATCTTTGTAGGAGCCCCTCAAATATTGGAACTCTGCTATCATGTCTCCCCTAGTCCTTCTTTTCATTAGACTAGACATACCCAATTCCTGTAACCATTCTTTATATGTTTCAGCCTCCAGCTCCCTAATCAATTTTGTTGCTCTTCTCTACACTCTTTCCAGAGTCTTTTTTTATATTGTGGTGACCAGAACTGGATGCAGTATTCCAAGTGTGGTCTTACTAAAGCTTTGAACTTTACACCATCTTGATTCTATCCCTTTGTTAATGCAGCCTAGAATTGCGTTGGCTTTTTTGGCTGCTGCTGCACACTGTTGGCTCATATTTAAGTGATTGTCCACCAAGATCCCAACATCCCTTTCACAATTACTGGCCTTAAGCCACGTTTCACCTAGCCTGTATATAGGTATACAGTTGGTTTTTCTTGGTTAAGTGTAGAAGCATAGCATAGCTATGTTTAAGCATAGCTGGCTAGGGAATTCTGGGAGTTGATGTCCACAAGTCTTAAAGGTGCCAAGGTTGAAGCCCCCTGCTAAAAAGCCAGCAGCTGAACTGTCATGAAAAGTTGACTAAACAGAGACAGGAAGAAGCAAATAGGTAACTTGATAGTCCTACCGCCGCTGGGGATCCCAAATGATATGAGACAACCCCAAAGCCAGGTGAACAATGAAATTCAAAGAAAAATCCAGATGTCTCCTCTTTTGATACACTCAGATCTTTTTCAATCCCCTGGATAGTCAGCAAATGGCATCTTTGGGAAAGTTCCACTACTAACCTACATCAGAACGTTAGGAACATTTTTTGTATCAAGACAAGGAAGAACAGAGACAGGTTGCAACTGGGTTTTTTTTTGGCAGGGGCGAGATGTTTCCAATGCATATAAGCAAGCAAGTCAAGTAAGCAAAATTATTTGGCCATATAGCCTTTCTGACATCTCCACCATCTTGCCCCTCCTTGAGATGACAATATTCCTTTTCCACTTCATTAGTTCAGTGTCTTCTCCAGATGACTTTACCACCTGAATTCTTTTGCTCTGTCACTCAGCAACCTGCAGCATAAAAATCTTCTCAAAGGTGGCACTCAAGCTTTGACATTTGTCCCAGGAGGGTGACTGGGTTTCATCATCTGTGAAGTCATAACATGATACCTAGGCATTTGCTTTAGCCAGATGATCCTACTTGTCCCTTTTTTTTGGCTTTGTTGCTTTAGGACAGCATTTTTCGACTTTGGCAACTTTAAGCCTTGTGGACTTCAACTCTCAGAATTCTCCAGCTAGCAGGAATTCTGGAAGTTGAAGTCTACAGGTCTTCTAATTACTGGGATTAGAAACACCACTTTACATGGTGCTCTTTTCAATCTCATTTATATTACAGATAGTCCTCAACTTACAAGCACAATTGAGCCCAAAATTTATGTTGTTAGATGAGACTGTTGTAAAGTGAGTTTTGCCCCATTTTACAACCTTCTTTGCCACAGTTGTTAAGTGAATCAGTGCAGTTGTTAAGTTAGTCACACAGTTGTTAAGTGAATCTGACTTCTCTATTGACTTTGCTTGTCAGAAGGTCACAAAAGGGGGATCACATGCCCCCCCCCAGGACACTGCAACTGTCATAAATATGAGGCAGTTGCCAAGCATCCAAATTTTGATCATGTGACCATGGGGATGCTGCAACGGTCATAAGTATGAAAACGGTTATTAGTCACCTTTTCCAGTGTTCTTGTAACTTTGAACAGTCACTAAACAAACTGTTATAAGTTGAGGACTACCTGTATATTGGTATTATTTGGATATAGCAATAGCACTTAGACCTATATACCACTTCACAATGCTTTACAGCCCTTTCCAGTGGTGGGATTCAAATATGTGAACAACCGGTTCTCTGTGTGGATGCTGCTTCCGGAAGTCCATTCTGGGCCTGGGCAACAAAAGATTAGCTACCGGTTCTACTGAACTGGTCCAAACTGGCTAAATCCCACCACTGGCCCCTTCTAAGCGGTTTACAGAGTCAGCCTATTGCCCCCAACAATCTGGGTCCTCATTTCACCGACCTCAGAAGGGTGGAAGGCTGAGTCAATCTTGAGCTACTGAGGATCAAATTCCTGGAAGTGGTCAGAGTCAGCCTGCAGTATTGCATTCTAACCACTGCACCACTAGGACTATTTTATTTAATGATTTATATTTCACATTTCTAAATCACCCATGTCCCTCAATGAGGGACTCTGGGTAGTGTATAATACAATTATGCTTTTCCCACTCCACATTTTAATTAGCATTAAGTTCCTCTCAAGATTCCATCTGTGGGTAAAAATTGCCTGCTCGTTTCTTTTCAAAAAGAGCAAGTAAGATTATCTATTTATTTGTCCATCCATCTATTAGCATCACATTGACAAATGGCTAACAGAAGCTATTTACTCCTGGATTCAGCTTTCCATGGGCTTAATTAATTCCTTGGTGGTTCTGACTCTCCCAGGCTGTGAAGCAAGTTCTCACAACCACACATATGCTTTATTTAGCTTTGCTTTTGTTAAAAGGTTGAGTCCACAGAGGGCTTTGCTAGTTTACTCTATTATGAGTGGACCTTTCATTAGTTCTTCATTACTTTGAGGAGCATTGTTCAATTCCTGTGGGAAAATCCAAAGAGGCTGATGGAGGGTTTAACCTCTGGCTATGAATTGTTAGGAGTGAAAAGGTATTTGTTCCCTGCTTGTCTTTTGCTTTTAGCACAAGTGTACATTGTTAAAGCAATGGTACAAACGGTGGCTTAGGACTACTGGAATCTAGTTTTTTCTTTAGGAAAAAAAAATCTAAAGCTACCTTATGGAGTCAATTTTATATATCGTACATGCTGAGACTAATGTTTCTTCATTTATCACATTTATTTTTAACTATTTATAAAGTGAAACCTTTATAGATTGTGCAGTTGTGTTTTATTCCCTGTCATTACCAATTTCAGTGAGAAAGGGTCTTCTCACCGTCAAGACATATAGCGCTGTTTGCACTTATAGGATCTGTGTGCCTGCGCTACATTTCATGTGGTTACCAATTCCACCCACTGACGGGGTCAACACAAAACATTGAATCCTAAATGTAATGGGCTGGATTTGCACAACCCACTAAACCACATTCATTTACACACGTCATAAAATTTACCCAACTTTAAATTTAGAAAGCTTATCAATTTGTCCAGAAGTGGCTGCTAGGTTTAAATTATCTAAATTAAAGCATTGCTAACAGATGGCTGGTTATTATCCATTTGAACCCATCGCCTCTTGACTAGTTCTATTGTTGAAATAATTCCACTTTTAGGATTTTGGAAGGTGATATAAAGAGGGAATAATATTCAGTTCGAATCTGCCTTCCTGTATCTTACATCCATCATTTCAGGTCCTGCATTCTGGAATGATAAGGAACTGATCTTAAATTTCTATTGTGCCACTTCCTTTCAACTGCTGTTTTCCTTTCCCTGCTTTGTCCTCTCTTCTCAAGACTAGTCTGCCCAGATCCTTCAATCTCCTCCATAGAAGAGTTTCTGATATCTTGAACCTTCATCAGACCTTTTCTGAGTTTTCTGGATTCTTCTTAATATATGATACCCAAATCTGAACACTATACTTGAATGGACTTAACCAATCCAGCATGTTTCTTGTTTCTTTGACCTAAAACTTTAAGTTAGGGGGCTTATAATACTTATAAACTATTAAAACTTAGAAGATTATGGGATTGGAGGGTAAAACGTATGAAGAATGTTTACAGGAATTGGGTATGTCTAGTCTAATAAAAAAGAAGAATTAGGGGAGACATGATAGCACTGTTCCAGTATTTGAGGGGCTCCTACAAAGACGAGGGGGTCAAACTATTTTCCAAAGCACCAAGAGGCAAGCCAAAAAAATAATGGATGGAAACTAACCAAGGAGAGAAGCAACCTAGAACTAAAGAAAAAATTGCTAATGGTGAGAGCAATTAACCAATGGAACAGCTTGTCTTCAGAAGTTGTGGGTGCTCCATCACTGAAGGCTTTCAAAAAGAGACTGGACAACCATTTGTCTGAAATGATATGGGGTCTTCTGCTTGAGCTAGAAGACCTCCAAGGTCCCTTCCAACTCTATCATTCTATGTTCTATGTCCTGTGTTTTAGGTTAAAGGCATCTAAGACCTGTAAGATAAATAAATAAAATTACTGTGAGGCTAACAGAATTACTGTAAGATCCCTAAACTTTGCTGTCATGGTTACTTTATTGAAAGAAAGAGTCCTAACATTTCAAAGTGACCTTCTTGTGGTTTCCCATCACTACCTACACAACACTTTGCAGTGAAGTCAATTTTACACATTCAGCTGTGATTTGCCAAATAATTTAAGTGATACATAATTGCATGTGAAAATCAGCCTAAAAGTGTGGACCTAGTGGCATGAATATTTGTTTTTATTCCTTCTCTCTCTTTCCTTTTTCTCTTTTTGCTGCACCATGTGCCATTCATGCTTATTTTCAGAGATGTTTTTCGAGCCAAGTCTCAGATCAGAGATGATATTATAAACCTACGCAATGCATGTTGAATGTTTAGCAGTGAGAAAAAAACACCATCTGCTCATGTTCTCAGTATCCCGTCTCTACTTCCAAAGACCTACTCCTTCCATTTCACAAGGTACTCTGGGAGCGTAGGCCTAAAAAACGTCTCCACCTTCTCTAACATATGTCTGTTGATTCAAGATTGACTCCTAGTTACTTTAGCTATGACTCCATGTAGTTTTCTTAGCAACAGTATGTAAATAGTTATCTTCTTCCAAGATGTTTGGTTGACTTGCCATCTACTCTACAGGTGTGGGATTTCTGATATTATTTTCAAGTGCTAACCAGGATGAACACTTATCAGCCAAGGACAACTAAATACTTTCTCATTAATAGAAGAGAATATTGACAGTTCAGGGTTGAACTGTGAGGTAGAATAGAATAACAGAGTTGGAAGGGATGTTGTAGGTCATCTAGTCCGACCCCCTGCCCAAGCAGGAGTTCCTACACCATTTCTGACAGATGGCAGTCCAGTCTCTTTTTGAAAGTCTCCAATGATGAAGCACCAACAACATCTAAAGGCAGTCTGTTCCATTGGCTGATTGTTCTTACTGTCAGGAAATGTCTCCTTATTTCCAGGTTGATTTGAAGTGGGTGAACTCTCTTTTAGACTCCTGGCTTGCGATTTTTTGTGAGCTGGGAAAATAGCCTCTGATTTCTTAGATCAGAATGGAATTAAATATTTGTTGGGTATACATCTCCTCTCTTAGTTGAAACATGAAATACAATAAAAATGCTTTAAATAAATAAATAAATAAATAATGGTTGCAAGAATGAAAAAAAAAATGATGGGCTGCCATGTTTTTACCCTTGGCTTTTCAAATTTTCTGCAAGCCAGCTTTTGCATACTTGGCTGAATAATAGTGATCACTTATCTTCAAGTACCATAAATGACACCTAAGCATGTTATTTTGATTTACATTTGCCTGGCAAATCAGAGTGAATCCTGATTTAACCAGCCTTTCTAATCTAATTTATGGGACAAACAAAGCCCCAATTGGTGATTTTAATGTAACTATACTTTGCTATGAATAGGAAAGAAGTAATGAAGGTTTTCCCAGTTGCAACGTATGGCTATGAAAGTTGGACCATAAGAAAGGCTGAGCGCCAAAGAATTGAGGCCTTTGAACTATGGCGCTGGAGAAGACTCCTGCGAGTCCCCTGGACTGCAAGGCGATCAAACCGGTCAGTCCTAAAGGAGATCAGCCCCGACTGCTCTTTAGAAGGCCAAATCCTGAAGTTGAAACTCAAATACTTTGGCCACCTAATGAGAAGGAAGGACTCACTGGAGAAGAGCCTAATGCTGGGAAAGATGGAGGGCAATAGAAGAAGGGGACGACAGAGAATGAGGTGGCTAGATGGAGTCACTGAAGCAGTAGGAGTGAGCTTAAATGGTCTCCAGAATTTGGCAGAGGACAGGAAGACCTGGAGGAACATTGTCCACGGGGTCGCGATGGGTCGGACACGACTTCACAACTAACAACAATGAAGGCTATGGTCCTACACTTACTTAATGGACGATAAGCATTCATGGCACATCATAAGTTCACTTAGTATTAACCTGGTTAGTTTCTATGGCTCAGCATGTGTATTAATTTTTTTATTATGTATATTGAATTTACCAAGAAAATGGAATAATGTAAAAATGAGACAAAAGGTAGATTGGACCAGGGATGCTAATACATTTTAATTTCCCCTTCTCATCCCATCAGCAAACACAATTTTAAGAGGAGAAAAAAATGAAAAGAGAGAGAAACAAAGGTAACAAAATGGAGTTTAGGAGAAAAGAGAACATAAAAACAAGTGGAAAATTGGTTTTTAAAAGAGGGGTGGAGATCCACATTGCGTAGAGATTTAAAGTTTGCTTCTGAGTAAGCTAAAGTTGAAAATTATGTGGTTTCTATTCAGTGGCCCAGTGTTCAGATATTATTCTGTTTTGCATTCTACCTTCAGAAAAATATTATAGCAAAGGATTTATTTCCCTCCATCTTTTATAGAAATATCTTCATCTTCTCAGAATATGGACTTCTCAAGAGAACTGGTTCCTCCTATAATATATCCAAAATATGATAATTTGAGCCTAATTATTTGTGTCTCGAGGGATAACTCTGGAATGATTTATTATATGATCCATTTGCTTGCTTTCTTGATTGTCCACAGTTTTCAATACCAAAATTCAAAAGTGTTAATACTTGAATATTCCTGAAAATCTCTCACGCTGTTTCAAACGGTTGCTTTGCTACTCTGCAGGAAATGAATTCACGTGGCAAGACCCATGTTGGAATTTGCTTCTTGCAAAGTATCAATTAAAATCTAGGCCCAGATAGTAGACCAGAGCCACCCCTTATGCAGGATACCATCCAAATATTCCAGAACATTTATTCAACAGTCAACAGTGCATCATTTGCAATCTGTTAACAGAGTAAGAGTTATGTATTTTTTTCCCTTCTCAGAGTTAAGGGGTTGAGCAGAATTTATTTTATCTACTATACAACACATTTTAGTTTCAAACTCACTACTATTCCCATGTATACGTTTTTCAAGCTCTAATGTGAAATCTGAAATGAGCTAACAATTGCTTTTAAAATGTCAGTGATATCATTATCCCTGGAATCATGGGAAATGCTGCTGCCGAAAAACAACATATGCTTGAATTTTGAATTAAAAGCATTTGTTTGCTTTCTTGATCGTCCACATCTTTTAATATCAATACTAAAATTCAAAAGTGTTAATGCTTTTTTTATCCTGCTTCTTCAAAGCACCTTCTCTTCGATGCAGCATTACAGGCAAAACCATGACTTGCACAATCTGATCTCTGCAGGTATACATCACAGCATTTGAAAATTTTTACCAATGCCTTCATTGCTATTCTATCAAGTGCAGATTGTTTGCATTTTCAACTATCAGAATAGTGCCATCAGCTTAGTACATATTATTAATGTTCCTTCCTCCCAATATAAGATCAAGTTCATCATCTTTCAGTGGAGCTTCCCTCTCTATACAGTACATTCAGCATGTAAGTTGCATGAATAAGGGAGGATATAAGATTCCTATTCTGTTGATATTCCCGTAGATACTCTACCAATTCCTGTAGCCTCCTTATCCCTACTCATGGTCACTCATGCCTTAGTCACCTCCTGTCTTGACTATTGCAACACACTCTACATGGGGCTTCCCCTGAAAAGTATCTGGAAGCTCCAGTTGATACAAAATGCAGCAGCCTGCATGGTTTTATGCAGACGTTGGTGTGCACATGTGACACCTCTCCTGTGGGAGCTGCATTGATTGCCAATTTGCTTCTGGGTGCAATTCAAGATGCTGGTTGTCACCTTTAAAACCCTTCATGGCAACAGATGGTCTGAGGGACCGTCTGTTGCCAGTCACATCTACCTGACCCATTAGAGTGGGAAGGCAAGGAATGTTGCGGGTCCCATCCCCTAAGGAGATGCATCTGATGGGACCCAGAAGAAGGGCCTTCTCCAAGGTTTCTCCCTCTCTCTGGAACATCATTAAATGTTAGACTGGCCCCCACTCTAACACTCTTTTGGAAGGCGCTAAAGACCTGGTTCTGCCAATGGCCCTGGGGAACCCAGAGCAGGATACGGCCCAGAAAATGGCTAGTTTAATGTGTGTTGTCGTTGGGGTGGTGGGTTATTATATTATTTTATTATTTTTCCTCTTGTTATTTTTTATTTTTATAAGGTGTTTTTCTATTTATGTAAGCCACCTTGAGTCACCATGTGTGAGTAGGCGGCAATACAAATTTTCTAAATAAAAAAAAAATTGGTAATGACCAAAGTACTGAATGTATTTTCATCTTTTAGTATGAGAAGGTCATTTAAGTAGGCAATATTTTCTAAGATACTGTCAGTGTTGATACCTTTGCTGTACAGTATTTCACTATAATCCTTCCATGTTTGTTTGATACTCATGGAATCAGTTCCTATCTGTACATTGGCATGTTTTAGCATTTCAATTTGCTGTTATGAGATGCCCAGAACTGCTTAGCATGAGCAACCATATAAATCTTTTAAACAAATAAATTAAATAAATGCAATTGGAGCTTGGAACATCTTCCTGAGTTCCGAAATCTTTTGGAAGACTTTTGTTGTTTTTCAAATGTCTGTTTCCACCTTCAGTGCCTTTGCAGATGCCATTATAATATTGTTTCTTTTTTTTTCTAACAGCTCTCTGAAAATCTTTGGTAAGTTCTTTCTTGAAACTTTTGTCTTTTTGGGCCATGATTTGTCGTCTGTTCTTTTTCTGACATCCAACTTGCTTTCTTCTCTTTCTGGGTCTTTTCACACCCACATTTCATACTTCTTTGATTTCATTCTACACTTCTTTTGATTTCCACTCAATGAGCTTTCGGTCTTCAAAGTGAATCCTGATATTCTTCTTAAAAATGATAGATATATGCTTATGATCATATCATGAAAACTGGTTGACCTTCCATTTGAGTTTGACTCATACCTCAAACATGAGCATTTCCTGATGTGTTCCATACTCAGGTCTTTGTTGTTGTAATTGAGCTCTTCCACCTCTCCCCCTGACCCACAGTGAGGCAGCACAGTAGGTCTTGAAGGGGTTACAGACATACTGTATTGATTAACTTCCCTTATGGAATGAGAACCAGCTAGCTCAGGGGTAGGCAACCTTGGCTCTTTTATGACTCGTGCACTTCAACTCCCAGAATTCCTAAGCCAGAATGGCTGGCTCAGGAATTCTGGGGGTTGAAGTCCACGAGTCATAAAAGAGCCAAGGTTGCCTACCCCTGAGCTAGATCAAGGAGATAGTGGTTATTCTTAACAGCATGTACAGGGATTCCAAACATCAGAGGATTTATTTTGAGGTGGTGGTGTTCACAGGACCAGAGGTCAGACTGATTGGCCTGGGTTTTTGATTGACATTTTTGTTTCCTTGATGAGTGTATCGTCTAAAGCCAGTCCATTCACCTCTTCTGGCTTTCTTCTTCTATAAAAGAAGAAAACATCTGATTTTTCCCTGGACCAGATACTTGATTATGAAGATCTGTGAGCGAGGAGTACAAACAAATTATAGGATATATGCCATGATGACATTGAAAATTTGTCTTCTTACATACTTTCATATAATATTGCAATGCCCATGTTTGCAGAAGTGTTATTTAATCTGATCTGAATCACCAGTTCCACTTTGTTTTTGCTAAAACTCTCCCCTCTCCTTGGCTCTGGAATTAAATACTATGCCTAAAGCATGCACAGACACATGCCACATTTAACACAGTTAATTGAGTCCCGTTCTATTCCTAAATACAGAGGCTGTCAGACTCCAAGAACCAAGAATGACATGCAGAGTTATTTATTGTTCCCCACCAAAGGACAGAAATTTTACTGAACTAATGCAAACCACTTGTACCATAAAACATATACTCATTGTTAATTGGTTCTGGAAGGTGCAATGAGGTGCAAATGATGAGTGCCAAACAAATTTTTCCCATAAGGAATAATGCAGTGAGTCACAAGGCAGCCAACACCAACAAGTTCTATCTTGTGTGTCCCAAAGGTGCTTTTTCACAAGGCAACTGGACTTCCTTGTTTTCCTTTTCTTCTTTGAAGATGTTTCGCTTCTCATCCAAGAAGTTTTTTTTACCTCTGACTGGATGGCGAGGAATGGAAGAATTTATATTCCTTGCAGACAGCTAATCATTTGCATTCTTTTAGAGAGTTGTTGAGGCCACTTGGATGTTTCTCTGTATCCTCAGGGTCATCTGAGTGGTGCAAATAGGTGTGGAGCTTTCTTGGAACTGCTGAAAGGACTGTGTTGTAGACTGGAGATAGATGATGCCATGTCCTTCTCCCTCTATTGAGAGGGCTGTTCAATTTTCTATCCTGCGTGTTGAGTACCAAACAAATGATGAGTATTGGGACAAAATTTTCACATCAAACTGTGTTGAGTACCAAAGTCGATGAGTTTCAAAGAAGTTGCAGCTGTCAAATGATGAGTACCATGGCACCACTGTTGTCTGGGAACTATTAGGGAGGAGCTGTCTTCACCCTTTATCTCCCATACAAACCATCTTCCATACAAACCAACTGTGCTGTCTCTGGAATGTAGCCCCTTCATCTTGGAAATCTGGATTACACTCTGCCACAAAAGCCAGCTACAGAATTTTTTCTCTCCCCTACCCTCTCATCCTTAACCATAAGGGAACTGAAAGCTTTTTTTTTTTTTTTTTGGCAACCTATCAATTTTGCCAAGTGCACAAAACATGGGCCTCCTGTAGCAAATGGACATTTTTCCTGCAAAAATCCCCCACAAAGGTTTAGGAGTCCCAGTGCTCAGGCTATCTGAAGCACGTCCTCAGGCTGAGTGCCAGAACCTAGTGTGCAAGAAGAAGCGCAGGAAGAACAGAAAAACTGGAATAAACCAGTTTGCAGAAGCCAGAATGATGGAGATGAGTAACCCTCTTGGTTGTCATGGTGGACCTGAAAAATGGAGGTTTACTACAAGTCTCCTTTAAACCATGTGAATGTGGATGGATAGGTGTTAACATTCTTTGCTGTACTGCCCCCCTCCTTTCTGCAACACAAGTCTGTACAGGACATGTTCGGTGCTCCAGTGATCAATGGCAACTGAAGAATAGATCGCAAAAGCTCCTTTGAAGAGAGGAGCTAATATTTCTGCCTGAGCAGCATCAAAGAGTGTCTCAATGGCAAGAAAGCAGAAATTATTGTTGCTGCAGAGGACAATAACTTATGCGTAGCCAATCCCCTTATCTTGAGTCCACACTGCAGATTAGCAGCTATCCCCATGATCAATCTACTTCACTGATTTTTCTTTTACCGAATTCAGTTGCCCATGGGAAGCGAAGATTAGTACCTTGGTGAAATGCCTTAGTGATTTACACAGGATTCTAAATAATAAGCTCTCAGCATCTCTGAGCTGCTTCGTTTCACCTGGACCTGAAATGGAATTTTTGGCCTTCTGTGCTGTCATCTGCATCGCTGGACCCTCGCTGACATCTCACCCTATTTGTGCTCATTGCCAGTGTGTCTCTTGGCTTTGCTCTAAAAAACTGGCATTGCTACTGTCAGATGATATGATGTTGTCAAATGCCAATGCTTTCCTGAAAATGTCTCATGCTGTTTCAGATGGTTGTTTTGCTACTCTGCAGGAAATGTGGCGTGACCCATGCTGGAATTTGCTTCTTGCAAAGTATCAATTAAAATCTAGGCCCAGATAGTAGACCAGAGCCACCTCTTATGCAGGATACCGTCCAGATATTCCAGAACATTTATTCAACCGTCAACAGTGCATCACTTGCAATCTGTTAACAGAGTAAGAGTTATGTATTTATTTTATCTGCTGTAGTTTTAGTTTTAGTTTCAAACTCACTACTATTCCCATGTATACTTTTTTCAAGCTCTAATGTGAAATCTGAAATGAGCTAACAATTGCTTTTGAAATGTCAGTGATACCATTATCTCTGGAATCATGGGAAATGCTGCTGTCAAAAAACAACATATGCTTGAATTTTGAATTAAAAGCATCTTTCCCATTGAGGATCATCCTAGTAGAATAGGAAAAGTCCTGTTCCAAATTCCAAGATTTCCCAGTAGCATTTAGGTGATATATTATTTATATTGTTGATACTATTGGACATTCCCTGCTAGTACAACTTTTGTTGGGGTCTTTGCATGCTCTTTAGGCTTGGCTGTGGTCTTTTTCTCCTTCTTCCTTCAAGTAACTTTTCAATAAGGCTAAAAAGAAAAAAAATAGCTTGGGATTTTCTGTATCTTTGCTGCTGTCCAGCAGATTTTTTTAGGCCAATTGTGATGGTCTTCCATTTCACTAACTAAACATGACATTAAAAAGGGCCAGATTTCTGCCCTTTAGACTGCATCTTACTTTAATGTTTGAACAGAGACCAGATATTTCTATAGCGATCTAGTGTCAAGGTTCCGACTGATGAACCCAAGCAAGCAAACACTTTTGAGACATTCTGATTTCTTAATGTAAAACTTTATTGAGTACATCACTTTGGCACAACTGAAAGCATAACCAGCTCTGGCAAAACCCCACCCAAGCCCTTTTATAGTGAAGGCATAGAATTCTCTCTCCTCCCTCTGGATCAGGTCACGATGCTCAATTAAATGTAGCAATATTTTACGAGAAAGTATTGCAGGGTCTGGCCAGACATCTGGTAAATGTCCTTGGTTCCCATGGTCTGCTTTCTTAATCTTTGAAGTCTGCATTCCAATCTGATTCCCTCTCCCCTGAGCTCATTGGTTATTGCCGAGAAGCAATAACTATTGCAGCAGGAAAAAAAAACTTGACATCTAGATTCTGAACTGAAAATTTAAATCTTGGTTGATATATTTATTGCATGATGAGAAGTAAGCCTGGATGGAAATGATAATGGGACTAGATACCTTAAATTGACAGCCTTAGAATTAATAGGAGCTGTGGTGGTGCAGTGGTTAGAATGCAGTATTGCAGGCTAATTCAGCTCACTGCCAGGAGTTTGATCCTGATCAGTTCAAGATTGACTCAACCTTCCATCCTTCCGAGGTCAGTAAAATGAGGACCCAGATTGTTGGGGGCAATATACTGACTCTGTAAACTACTTAGAGAAGACTGAAAAGCACTGTGAAGCGGTATATAAGTCTAAGTGCTATTGCTATCAGAAATACAATATATGGTCCTGGGCAAAAGTCCATCAAAGTTCCTGCAGGAGCTTTTTCTTGATTCAGTCAAGGTTTTATTCTATTCTCTCTCTTTCTCCCTCATTCTCTGTCTGCCTGTCCCATTTATTCATTATATATCTCATTTTTCTGGATGCATTAGGGATTGAACCTGGGAACTTTTTCTTGGAAAGGATGCAAGCCCATAAAACACAACTCAAGTAGAAACATGGGATAGGCACAAGGATAAAGGGAGATGGACTGATAACAAGGTAGATTCTTAGAGTTTCCAAGCACCTGTCCATTATTATTACTGTAGTCTTCCCGAAGCTGGTATTCTCCAGCTATTTTGGATTGGAAAAAAAAAGTAATTCTGTCCTTAAGATATGTTCTTTAAAATGTTTGAAAAGTCGCACATTGGAGAAAATCCATTATATTATAAAACAGATTTTTCTAATCAGACTTTCTCCAAAGTTAGCCATGCTGGCTGGACATTAGGCAGCCAAACCCCATGAACCACAAGGAGGAAAGCTAATATGAAGTAATCTTCAGTACTCTTGATACTACTCTTAGTATTGTTAAGCTTGAAACATCAGATTTTCCTCTTTCTCATTAAAAGAAACATTAAAAAAGATACTGCAGAAAATTTGATGGGCACCAAAGGCAAATCTTGGCAGAAGTATTGAAGTACTGATACTCTGAAAACATTAAGTTTTAATGTTAATGTTATATTAATGTCAATATTATTTAATGTGGATGCATTTTGTTTCTTCTATTTAGGATGCATTTGTATTTGTCATTTTGTGTTCATTTTATGTTGTTTTATTGTGATGTAAGCCATCAGGTTTTCTGTGGAGTTTATTACTTATTTAGCATACGGCATCTACAGAGGTCATGCAATCACTGATATACAAATTTAGTTTAAATAAAGCCAAATGCGCATCGAGGCGACAACGAGGCTGGTGAGCGGAGGAGCGGCTCTAAGAGCTTGCCAGACAGGAAGTCTACCGGTGGATATGAGCGCTTGGCCACCAGTAAGACGGGGGGGAGCGAAAGACACAAACAATGGGATAGTCAATCCCCACACGCACAAGGAGGGCAATAGGACTGGCAAGTAGAAGAACAACATCTGAAACACACACGATAGGCAGTTTGATGACAAAGACACGGGGGCAGCCTAGAATCAATGGGGTGAGGGGGAACAAGCAGGACCAATCTGATAGCTGTCCCCTGGGCGCTCGCAAATGCGCCAGAATAACGACGACTGGGGGGAGAGCAACTTTGAAAACTGACAACACACTGATGAGTACAGCCCCTTTAAGAACAATACATCCGGTATTAATGAGCGGACCAACGACCGGGTCGAGGGTTAGGGCACAGAGGCAGCCAGTTATATAAGCTAACTCCTGGATTCCATGTTTTATACTCTGACGATGTCGGTAGTTTGGCCGACGAAAGCTCAGTACTTTTGTAGATTAAAGAGTTTTGTTTATGATTTTATCCTGGTGCTCGGATTTATTTATCATCATCATTTTAGCTGTTGTCTATCCACTGCAGGATGAAGGCCTCTTCTGCATGTTTCCAACCTATACAGTCCGTAGTGGACAGTACAATATAAGAATGTGATGATATAAAAATCCAATAAATAATTGAATATTGTCACCCTACATGGTGTGTTGGGAGCCCTGGTCCTATCCTATTTTGTCTCCCTCCTCCCCAATTCTTTCATCTCATGGGCCTTAATTTCCATACCTCTTGTTTTCCAGAAAATCACTTTCCTTTGAATCTTTTCAGATTGCTCAGGATTTTCTTGAACATGACCCTCCAGATGAGACCTGATAATGCAGAATCAGCTAGACCCACAAACTCTGGATCTTCTGACTTTCCTACAATGGATTCCTGGAATTTTTTAGGGAAAGAGAAGCTACTCTGTAAGTTACTGAAGAGTTGTTACTTAAAATATTAATACTGACAAAGTACAGTAGACCAGCTCTTTGGTTTCTTTATCTGAAGCCATTAGCTTTGATTTAGTGCAGTCATGGAAAGTATTTTAGAAGCTCCTTAGTGTCGTCTCACTCAGGTTTAATAGCATTTGTTTAAATGAGGAGTAGTTTCTTCAGCAATATTTCTCTTTAACAGGCAAGTCCCAGAAGTAGGTAATAAGTAAACTGGGAACAATATATTTGGAAGGAAGAAAGATATCCTGCCAGTTGAAGTGAGAGATATATTTATGACCTATGATTTTTCAACTATTTTCTAAGGAAGGGTTATAAAATTATCTTCCCAAGGATCCAAAAAGAGAGAGCGAGAAAGAGAAGTGGATGGGTGGGTTGGAAGTTTTTATATTCTCGGGGACTTAACATACCTTATTATTCAGGACATTATTTTAAAAAAAGGACATAACTCATATGAGTCAAACCCATCACTATTAAGAATCTTTGAAACTTTGTGTATGAATCTTAATTTTTAAAAACTTCACTCTGCTCCAAAGTTAGCCATAAGTTTGTCTAAATTAAAATTGGTTGACTCCAAACTGTGCAAATGTGAATAGAATAGAATAGAATAGAATAGAATAGAATAGAATAGAATAGAATAGAATAGCAGAGTTGGAAGGGTCCAACTCCCATCTAGTCCAAAACCCATCTAGTCCAACCCCCTGCCCAAGCAGGAGACCCTACACCATTTCTGATAGATGGCAGTCCAGTCTCTTCTTGATGTAACCAATTATGTATAGAAGAAACTACAAAAAGCTTGCAGGATTGTGGTCAACCCCACAATGTAGTCTAAACTGAGAAATCAACTTCATCCAAAGACTAAAACTACTTTTATTAATATTGGCTATATTAACAGAATATAACAAGTCTGACTGTATTTTACCTTCCCCCCCCCACTCATATGATAGTCATATGAATGAAGGAGGTGTCTGCCTTATCTTCACAACTCTTTCTTGTTTTGGACTTAAGGTGTGTTTCCGCTTTGTCTCTTTGGTAATAGATCTGGTCTATTATGGTCAATGTCATCTTTCTTTCTTTCTATCAAATTCCCTTTGCTCTAGCTGATGATTACATGGACACAACCATACTTTTTTTTGGGGGGGGGCAATAGTAAGTAAGAATGTCTTTGTCATTTTCTTTTCCTGGGATTTTTTTTTCTTGTCTAGTCCTCAGCTTTGGATCTCTCTGGTGGTTCAAACATAACACAATAACAGAGTTGGAAGGGACCTTGGAGGTCTTCTAGTCCAACCCCCTGCTCAATACTATTCCAGAAAGTGGCTGTCCAATCACTTCTTAAAAACCTCCAACTTCTGAAGGCAAATCATTCCACTGGTTAATTGTTCTCACTGTTAGGACATTTCTCCTTAGTTCTAGGTTGCTTCTTCACTTGATTAATTTCTTGTCCTGCCTTCTGGTGCTTTGGAAAATAGGTTGACCCCCCTCTTCTTTGGGGCAGCCCCTCAAATATTGGAACACTATATATAGCAGAGTAGATACTTGTATAGTTCAAGTCAAGCCTTTGCTTGAGAAAAATTTCTTATCCAAGTGAAAAATTCCAAGAAAGAAACAATCAGAACATTCTACCTAATCTCACAGAACAAAGATTCCACTCTCCCCCCCCAGGAATAAAAGAAGTTGATAATTTGGGGGAAAAAACAGACCATTTTATATGGTTTTATCAAAAATTGGCTCAGCCTGGTTAATGTTCACTGATACTGGGACAAAGAATGAAGTCTACATTGCTTCATCCTCTTCTTATTCATCTTCATGACTCTTCAATAAAACCATCACTTTGCTAAATCTGGTTTATTCTTGGCATATAAAATCATATCAAGGAGAGAAGCAATCTAGAACTAAAGAGAAATTTTATAACAGTGAGAACAATTAACCAGTGGAATGACTTACCTCCAGAAGGTGTGGGTGCTCCAACATTGGAGGTTATTAAGAAGAGATTGGACAGCCACCTGGTTTGGAATGATATAGGTTCTCCTGCTTGAGCAGGGGATTGGACTAGAAGACCTCCAAGATCCCTTCCAATTCTGTTATTATTCCTAATTGGCTTGATTGATTGTGTGCTGTCAGGTTAACTGCAGACTCTTAGCAACCACACATATAGATTATAGATGATCTGTCCCTATTTGGTCTTTCTATTTATCTAACTAAGGAAACAACTCAAGAGACTCCTTTCCACTCTTTCTTTTGCACACAGTGACAATGTTTAACCAGATTTCTGTGTTTCCCTGTGAAATCATCCCTTGCATCATGACATCTCTAATTAAGTTAGACTTTCAATGTACTTAAATCAGAAAGTATTATCTTTACTCTTAATTTATGCTCAGTTTCTGCGAAATGCATTTGTTAGAAATTTCTGGAAAAATGAAACAAATAAATGTAGTATGTCTGTGCAATACTTCAAAAGGATTCACTTTCACTGCTTCACTTTGACCAAACTTTGATTGAATTATTCCATCAAAACATATTTGTGAACTGAAGAAGCTTGCTGTGAATTAATGAATTCAATTTGGTGGCTTCAAAGTGTTTCATAGTTTTTCAAAGCAATGGATGGATATATTGTTTTTGGTTGCTTTTGGAGTTGTTTCAGACAAAATTCTATTTATGGTATGTAAAATGCTGGAGGAAGAGCATGAAACTGTATGATATTTTCTGACATGGTATAAATAGCTGGCCAATGAGTTTACCACCTCATTAAATTCTCGGCACATCAGAACCTTTCAGAGTGTGTAAATCTAATGCTGTTTTGGGGCTTCATATGCTTTCTCAGCTCTTTGTTTTGTTTTCTCTTTTGTGCTAATGTAATATTGCCAAATCAGTATACAGTTTTGGTTCAAAAAACAAAACAAAACAAAAAAACTTTGAACCAAGGGTTAAGTCTTTTGACAATGACTGAATGGATGCCAGTCTAGCATTTACAAGTGCTGACCCAACTTTCATTGTTGTTTTTTAAAAAGCGTGGCAAAGTTTATGAAAGTCACTTTCTCTTATCCTCTGCTGTCTCTGTGGCACTTTATTTTCATGTGCCGGCTTGCAATTGGTGTCCCTTTTAAGCATATAGTATAGGTCTATATTTAAAATATAGCCAGCAATCCACAACTCTAACACAACCAAATTCTACCACTCATGAGGAAGTCTTTCCTAGAAGTTTGCTAAGTAACATAACTCAGTTTCTAATGGTTACTTTACAAGCTGTTATGCTAACCAACATAACTCATTTACTAGTGTCACTTTACAAGCTGTGATCTTTGCTTTGAGAAAGAGACAGAGTCATCTAATGAAATATCTGAGTAGGACAATCTTGTTGACTCCAGCTGATACAATAGAGCATCGTATTTGTAATCCAGGTTGAACTGTGGAATCCTTGGTGCTTTTTGAGGTTGGTTCAGCAGGCATTGATGATGTTACCTAGTTGGGTAATGAAATGTCTGCAGGAAATCAATTGAGTTCATAGAGCATCTTCAGCTGATTTTGTAGATGCTGAAATGTATGTTTTTCTTCCATCTCAGCCATTTCATTTTAATTATAGCTGATTCTTGATGTGGTCAATCAAAATATTGGAAATGAAAATCAAACCTGTAAACTGTGGAAGTAGAGTAAGATCCTCTATTGTAAGCTTTGCTATGTCAAAATAACAAAGCCAAGTTGGTTCTCATAAGGCACATGGAGAAGAGGCTTCAAACTTTAGACACGCACAGCCCCAAGAGATGATATTCAAACTCCATATAGAATGTTTCCAGTTTCTGTAATATAGTGAAAATTGTAGTTTTGTGAGTCTGCTATTTTGACCTAATGATATAGGTACCCTGCAGGGTAGTCTTGATATTCTGGAAGAAATCTGATAATAGATTTTCAACACTTATATTGCAGAAAGTCCAGGAACATCAGCCAAATTTGGTAAGATCTATTAAGTACAGTAACTACTTGGATACAGTGTAATTTTGTTTAAAATGATCACGAGTGGAGAGAGAACTGCATAACTGAAGTGGTAGATCACTGCAAATGGGAAGCATAGAATATTTGAATGTTGACTTATTGTACATAGAAATCTAACAGATATCCAATGTACTTTGTGCGCTTATGTTTTCTTTATAAGCTTTGATTCTTGAGCATCTCTTGAGCTTTTGAAAGTTTTATTCTCTCTTTATTCAATATTTCTTCTTCTTCTTCTTCTTCTTCTTCTTCTTCTTCTTCTTCTTCTTCTTCTTCCTCCTCCTCCTCCTCCTCCTCCTCCTCCTCCTCCTCCTCTTCTTCTTCTTCTTCTTCTTCTTCTTCTTCTTCTTCTTCTTCTTCTTCTTCTTCTTCTTCTTCTTCTTCTTCTTCTTCTTCTTCTTCTTCTTCTTCTTCTTCTTCTTCTTCTTCTTCCTCCTCCTCTTCCTCCTCCTCCTCCTCCTCCTCCCCCTCCCCTCTTGCCATCTTCTTCCTTCCTTCTTTCTTCTTCCATGCAGTCCTATTGTTCTTTCCATTACTCAGGCCAACAATACATCCTATTGCCTTGTGCAGAATTAACATACCACAAGAAGAGATTTGGGACCCTTACATACTTTTCATCCAAAGCAATCAGTAACTTCCTTAGAGCAAAACCACACTGATTTTCGCTGTGCTGTTGGAGGCATCAGCTCTTTGACAAATTCAGCTTCTCTTCACTTCTGATCTGTGAAGTCTCTCAAATGCTGATTCTTTAACCCAATGTTTCTCAACTTCAGCAACTTTAAGACTGCAGCTTCCAGAATTCCCCAGCCACCATGCAGAAACAGTTTTGGCTGACCTATTTATTCACATTGCCAAGGTTGATTTGGACTGCCTGGCTCCTGTCTGCAATTAGGAACGTCTGCAGGCCTGAAGATGGAGAGGACCCTGATGTGAGGGGAGAACTTCTTCTCCCCATGAAATCATTTTGCTCATTATCCGCAAAACAGGTTTTCTTTCAAGCTATCACTCAGAACCAGGTCAGGACCACTTACCAGCTTTTCTTTGTTAGTGCTATCTTCCACTGAAGAGAGAAATATGTTGTCTCCTGTCTCAAAGGTGCTTTTTCAAAAGGCAACTGGACCATGCTTTTCTTTTTTTCTTTTCCCTCGAGAAGAAAAAGACAGAAGCTTCATTGGGTCTGGTTGGATGGTGTGTGTGTGTGTGTGTGTGTGTGTGTGTGTATGTGAAAGACTAATCCTTTCATTTTCCCCACCCCCAGCATCAGCCAGCCAGAACTGATGAAGCTTCTTGGATGAGAAGTGAAATGTCTTCTTCTTCCTCAAGGGAAAAAAACAAACAAAAACAAACCATAGTCCATTTGCCTTTTGAAAAAAATCACCTTTCAGACAACCATAACCTGGATGACTGAGAATTTCCATAGACATGTTGTCTTCTGGCTCTTCTCTTTCTGGCTCAAATACAGGGGTGAATATTGTCCATTCTTTTCCTCCTCTTAGCCCTGCCTTCTTCACTGTCTTCTATTCTTTCTGCATTTGGAGGATGATAATCATAAATCACGAAGGGCTGTTGATATACTACTTCTCCTACTGAGTCTTTCCCCTCCTTTCTTCATCCCATTTTTCTACTTCTTTTCTTGCCCTATATTATCCTCTGGGTAAGTTGTTCTTTGAGTACTGGTAGTTTTTCCAAATTCTGTTGAGCATTTGCTGTTTCAGACTTGATAAGGTCTACCCTAGGTCCTGGAATTCCCACTTGTCCTCTCCATCCCTTCATAAACAAGGCTCATCTAGTTTGCTTCTTAGACGGACATGTTCTCAGTTAATATTCCCCGCCAAAGCAGAAAATCCTCTGTAGTCTGTTAAAGCTGATTTTAACTGTATCCTTAAAAATACATACTCATTAATGATGGTGCTATTTCAGGTTGATGTATATCACAGGACAGGAATGTGATGACTAAATTGTGCACTGAAAGAGTGTGTCAACGCTGCTAACATTGGATGATCTTGCTTTGGCAAAATATGAAGAGGCAGCCACTCTCTGTATAAGCTGTGTGGTACTTTTAGAGTTAAATTAGATGGTGCTGGGAGGGGAGGAGGAAGAATGTGTGTGGGGATTAGTTAAGGTAAGAACCACCAGCTACAGAACCTACAGAACTGAAGGGAAACTTTGCCCTTCAAACTGATTGGAGAACGTGAATTATGACTGCTAATTAGAGGAGGGAATTGCTTGAATATTATGTGCTCAGGGGAGGGGAATTCAGATCTTGGCACCCACCATGCTGTGCCGACACTTTGTTTCACGATTAAAGACTTTTTAGGATAAACAATGCCTGAAAGTTCTTTGAAGTGTTTCGTTAGTCGGAATCTTGACAGAGTGGTCCTTAGCATTACCCTATGATACTAGTGCATCTATCTAATAGTTAAATAAATAGATAGAAACCACAAAGGTCAGCCAGTTTACTTTGCATTTGAAGATTAAATTACTTATGAAGACTTCTGATAGAAGGGCAGAGTGGAAGTCCACCAGGATGGAGTAAATGTGATTGGAATTGAAGCACTGCAAAAGATACACCACAGCCAGGAAAGTTATTCTTTTTTTAATCGAAATCATTTCTTTAGGATTTTTTATTCATGTGGACAATGATAAACCAAATAAGATAAAGAATTAGAATACACATTTATATAACATGCTAAACTTGGTTAAGATTAACATTACTTATCTATTCCATATTCTTAATATGACATGTCTATTGAGAATGCCACATTCTATAGGGATGGACATATAGATTTAGAAATTTATCATTTCTCTACGTGTAATTTTGTACAATTTAGGCAAGATGCATATATTAATTATGTAAGGCAAAGGAGTTTTCCGAAACTTCTGTGTTTTATAATTTAGAAGCATTTCTAGTCTGCCATAGGTTTTATGTGGATTGACAATCAGTAAGGAAGATCATGCTGGGTGACAGCAAATAGTTTTCTTTAAAAAAAAAAATATGTGTAATTGTAGAAAACCTTGAGGATAGTGGGGCATAGAATAAAAAAAAGTACATTTGCATGCAGCAAAACTCAAGTGCAAGATCGAGGAAATTAATGTGAAAATTGGAAGACAAGGAAAAGAATATGGAAATTGAAAGAAAAAGACAAATGACACTGATATTGACTAATGAGGTGCCATCAGGGGGTTGAATTAGATCAGAGGTTTCCAACCTTGCCAACTTTAAGACTAGTGGACTTCAACTCCCAGAATTCCTCAGTCAGCCATAAAGTCCATAAGTCTTAAAGTTGCCAAGGCCCCTGAATTAGATGATTTCCCCAATTCCTTCCAATCATTATATGCAGGGCTTTTTTTGTCATAGAACGCCCAGAACGGAGTTCCGGCACCTTTTTTGGATGGAGCCTTGTAGGGTAGGCAAGGCGGGTTATATGACATGTGTGAGTTACGGCACCTTTTTTTTTTTTTTTTTTTTACAAAAAAGCACTGATTATATGAATGATTCCTTTTTGTTCCAAAGATGGATGAATGCATTGGGGAAAGCCTATGGTTACTAGATGTTATAAAATAATAGGAGAATATGACAAATGGGGATCCCTAAAATTTGGATTTGACTTTGTTTAGTGAGCATATAATTGTGATTTTCTCCCAGGAGAAAACTGAAGAATTGGGGTGGAAGAATAAGGTATAGAATGATATAGCTTGGAAAAGGGCACTGCATAATTGACTGGGTGGAAGACTAAACCTTTCACATGGCATTGTTTTGTAACAGACCTCTTTATTTTAAAATAAATGCCACTTGGGAAGAAGCTTCAGCTATCAACCTAAGTTATCTAGTATCTCCAGGGATGCACCCTGCGGACCATGGCTTCCTTGCTTCTGTCTTAAATAAAAAGATAAATCCAAATGAATTGAATGTTTGATTGAGCCCCAAGTCAGGGACTTCACGTAGCTTGAAGTATGTTTGGAGTGAGTTTCATAGTTTCAATTACATAAAGGAAAGCTTTTTTTTGGTCTACAAGATCCACATCTGGCATTGTTATAAAAGAGTTACAAGAGTTATAAAATATTAAAGGAGATGAGCCGAGTGCACCACAGGACAAGGGAAAGGAAATGTTAGCCATTAATATCACTATTAGGAAAAGCATCATGGGACTTTAATGGCAACCGAATGGAGAGAAATTCTTGGCTTTTAAGCTGTTATCTCAAAAGATAACCATCATGCAACAAACTGCACTTCTATTTAGAGAGAGAGAAAGAATTTGCCAGTTCCTAGAGGGCAAGTCAACAAGCTGCATCTTAAAAAGCAATGAAATTCTTATGCGTTTGCATTCTTTCTTTTTTATATATATATATTTTGAGCTGTGCTATAAATCCTGGATTAAATGAATAATATTCTGCTTTCTCTTTTCCTTAATATAGCACAGGAGAAAGTGAAGTTGAATTTCTTCCTGACCTGTAGCTCTAGCAGCTTTTGTGACCCATAGTTTTTATTTTTAAAAGTTACCAGTTACTCTGAGGACATGGCAATATGGTATATAGGTGGATGAAGGATATACAAATACTCAATATTCATTAACTCATTGGTGGTAATGTTTCTGATCTAATATTCACAGGGCCTCCATAGTAAAAAGAGTGACAAAGATTTCCCCAAACACTGTCTTTTGGGAAACAGGAACCAAATCACACTGTAAAAATTGTTGTTCTCCAAGAGATTCAAAATAAGGGGTGTCATTTGTGGGAAGTCACCTCCCCCAGAGAAGGAAATATTAAAAAGGCAGAAAAGAATGCCCAGTTTTCTTACTAGCCCCAAGTCTCCCTCCCCCAAGCAGAAACCAGCTTTGTAGAAATACAGATGTAAATAATCCAGGAAGGTTGGAGGCTCCAAGCTAGAAGCTTAGGAAGACAAAGACACCTAAAATCTACATACCCCACCCAAACTCTAAGACAGGACATAATAGGATTAACCCACAGATGCCAAAGAGCACACTCAGACTCTGGTCAAAGTTCATGCCACAGGAACAACTCCAAACAAAAGGCTCCACAAGGTATAAAAACCCACTCCCTACATGTGCTTGCTTTCTTTTCTTCCAGAGCCATCTTCCTGTCTGGCTCTCCACTTCAATAAACTGCAACCTTCTTTCTAAAGCAGTCGCCATGTTGTTTATTCCCGGCTTGGACTGAACCATGATGAAGACTTTTCCTTCAACACAATTTTACTACATACTGTATGCTGGTTTGTGATTGTAACAAAGATTTGATTTGATTAGTGTTATCATGAATCAACTGACCAATCATTATCTCTACTTATAATTTCTTAAACTTTTAAAAAACATGGTTCTTGACCAGTGAAATGCCAATGTTTCCCAACTTTGCAAAAGTGTGGGATTGGAAAGTAAAAAAAAATAAATAGTAAAATTCAATGCAATGAGAAGAGAACTAAAGCAAAATGAATAAAAACCTCTGGGGAAGTTTAATTTTTTTATATATAAAAATAGAGATACAGTTGTGGGTTCAGCTACAGAGAAGAGTGGATATAAAAATGCTCTGAGCTAAGAACATAATCCTCCTGTAGCCCTTTTTTTCAGAAGAGGTTACACATTGATTTTCANTCTTCTTCTTCTTCTTCTTCTTCTTCTTCTTCTTCTTCTTCTTCTTCTTCTTCTTCTTCTTCTTCTTCTTCTTCTTCTTCTTCTTCTTCTTCTTCTTCTTCTTCTTCTTCTTCTTCTTCCTCCTCCTCCTCCTCCTCCTCCTCCTCCTCCTCCTCCCCCCCCTCCCCTCTTGCCATCTTCTTCCTTCCTTCTTTCTTCTTCCATGCAGTCCTATTGTTCTTTCCATTACTCAGGCCAACAATACATCCTATTGCCTTGTGCAGAATTAACATACCACAAGAAGAGATTTGGGACCCTTACATACTTTTCATCCAAAGCAATCAGTAACTTCCTTAGAGCAAAACCACACTGATTTTCGCTGTGCTGTTGGAGGCATCAGCTCTTTGACAAATTCAGCTTCTCTTCACTTCTGATCTGTGAAGTCTCTCAAATGCTGATTCTTTAACCCAATGTTTCTCAACTTCAGCAACTTTAAGACTGCAGCTTCCAGAATTCTCCAGCCACCATGCAGAAACAGTTTTGGCTGACCTATTTATTCACATTGCCAAGGTTGATTTGGACTGCCTGGCTCCTGTCTGCAATTAGGAACGTCTGCAGGCCTGAAGATGGAGAGGACCCTAATGTGAGGGGAGAACTTCTTCTCCCCATGAAATCATTTTGCTCATTATCCGCAAAACAGGTTTTCTTTCAAGCTATCACTCAGAACCAGGTCAGGACCACTTACCAGCTTTTCTTTGTTAGTGCTATCTTCCACTGAAGAGAGAAATATGTTGTCTCCTGTCTCAAAGGTGCTTTTTCAAAAGGCAACTGGACCATGCTTTTTTTCTTTTTTTCTTTTCTCTCGAGAAGAAGAAGACAGAAGTTTCATCGGGTCTGGTTGGATAGTGTGTGTGTGTGTGTGTGTGTGTGTGTGTGTGTGTGTGTGTGTGTGTGTGAAAGACTAATCTTTTCATTTTCCCCACCCCCAGCATCAGCCAGCCAGAACTGATGAAGCTTCTTGGATGAGAAGCGAAATGTCTTCTTCTTCCTCAAGGGAAAACAAAAACAAAAACAAACCATAGTCCATTTGCCTTTTGAAAAAAATCACCTTTCAGACAACCATAACCTGGATGACTGAGAATTTCCATAGACATGTTGTCTTCTGGCTCTTCTCTTTCTGGCTCAAATACAGGGGTGAATATTGTCCATTCTTTTCCTCCTCTTAGCCCTGCCTTCTTCACTGTCTTCTATTCTTTCTGCATTTGGAGGATGATAATCATAAATCACGAAGGGCTGTTGATATACTACTTCTCCTACTGAGTCTTTCCCCTCCTTTCTTCATCCCATTTTTCTACTTCTTTTCTTGCCCTATATTATCCTCTGGGTAAGTTGTTCTTTGAGTACTGGTAGTTTTTCCAAATTCTGTTGAGCATTTGCTGTTTGAGACTTGATAAAGTCTACCCTAGATCCTGGAATTCCCACTTGTCCTCTCCATCCCTTCATAAACAAGGCTCATCTAGTTTGCTTCTTAGACGGACATGTTCTCAGTTAATATTCCCCGCCAAAGCAGAAAATCCTCTGTAGTCTGTTAAAGCTGATTTTAACTGTATCCTTAAAAATACATACTCATTAATGATGGTGCTATTTCAGGTTGATGTATATCACAGGACAGGAATGTGATGACTAAATTGTGCACTGAAAGAGTGTGTCAACGCTGCTAACATTGGATGATCTTGCTTTGACAAAATATGAAGAGGCAGCCACTCTCTGTATAAGCTTTGTGGTACTTTTAGAGTTAAATTAGATGGTGCTGGGAGGGGAGGAGGAAGAATGTGTGTGGGGATTAGTTAAGGTAAGAACCACCTGCTACAGAACCTACAGAACTGAAGGGAAACTTTGCCCTTCAAACTGATTGGAGAACGTGAATTATGACTGCTAATTAGAGGAGGGAATTGCTTGAATATTATGTGCTCAGGGGAGGGGAATTCAGATCTTGGCACCCACCATGCTGTGCCAACACTTTGTTTCACGATTAAAGACTTTTTAGGATAAACAATGCCTGAAAGTTCTTTGAAGTGTTTCGTTAGTCGGAACCTTGATAGAGTGGTCCTTAGCATTACCCTATGATACTAGTGCATCTATCTAATAGTTAAATAAATAGATAGACACCACAAAGGTCAGCCAGTTTACTTTGCATTTGAAGATTAAATTACTTATGAAGACTTCTGATAGAAGGCAGAGTGGAAGTCCACCAGGATGGAGTAAATGTGATTGGAATTGAAGCACTGCAAAAGATACACCACAGCCAGGAAAGTTATTCTTTTTTTAATCGAAATCATTTCTTTAGGATTTCTTATTCATGTGGACAATGATAAACCAAATAAGATAAAGAATTAGAATACACATTTATATAACATGCTAAACTTGGTTAAGATTAACATTACTTATCTATTCCATATTCTTAATATGATATGTCTATTGAGAATGCCACATTCTATAGGGATGGACATATAGATTTAGAAATTTATCATTTCTCTACGTGTAATTTTGTACAATTTAGGCAAGATGCATATATTAATTATGTAAGGCAAAGGAGTTTTCCGAAACTTCTGTGTTTTATAATTTAGAAGCATTTCTAGTCTGCCATAGGTTTTATGTGGATTGACAATCAGTAAGGAAGATCATGCTGGGTGACAGCAAATAGTTTTCTTTTTTTAAAAAAAAATATATGTGTAATTGTAGAAAACCTTGAGGATAGTGGGGCATAGAATACCAAAAAGTACATTTGCATGCAGCAAAACTCAAGTGCAAGATCGAGGAAATTAATGTGAAAATTGGAAGACAAGGAAAAGAATATGGAAATTGAAAGAAAAAGACAATTGACACTGATATTGACTAATGAGGTGCCATCAGGGGGTTGAATTAGATCAGAGGTTTCCAACCTTGCCAACTTTAAGACTAGTGGACTTCAACTCCCAGAATTCCTCAGTCAGCCATAAAGTCCACAAGTCTTAAAGTTGCCAAGGCCCCTGAATTAGATGATTTCCCCAATTCCTTCCAATCATTATATGCAGGGCTTTTTTTGTCATAGAACGCCCAGAACGGAGTTCCAGCACCTTTTTTGGATGGAACCTTGTAGGGTAGGCAAGACGGGTTGTATGACATGTGTGAGTTCCAGCACCTTTTTTTTTTTTTTACAAAAAAGGACTAATTATATGAATGTTCCCTTTTTATTCCAAAGATGAATTAATGCATTGGGGAAAGCCTATGGTTACTAGATGTTATAAAATAATAGGAGAATATGACAAATGGGGATTCCTAAAATTTGGATTTGACTTTGTTTAGTGAGCATATAATTGTGATTTTCTCCCAGGGGAAAACTGAAGAATTGGGGTGCAAGAATAAGGTATAGAATGATATAGCTTGGAAAAGGGCACTGCATAATTGACTGGGTGGAAGACTAAACCTTTCACATGGCATTGTTTTGTAACAGACCTCTTTATTTTAAAATAAATGCCACTTGGGAAGAAGCTTCAGCTATCAACCTAAGTTATCTAGTATCTCCAGGGATGCACCCTGCGGACCATGGCTTCCTTGCTTCTGTCTTAAATAAAAAGATAAATCCAAATGAATTGAATGTTTGATTGAGCCCCAAGTCAGGGACTTCACGTAGCTTGAAGTATGTTTGGAGTGAGTTTCATAGTTTCAATTACATAAAGGAAAGCTTTTTTTTTGTCTACAAGATCCACATCTGGCATTGTTATAAAAGAGTTACAAGAGTTATAAAATATTAAATGAGATGAGCCGAGTGCACCACAGGACAAGGGAAAGGAAATGTTAGCCATTAATATCACTATTAGGAAAAGCATCATGGGACTTTAATGGCAACCGAATGGAGAGAAATTCTTGGCTTTTAAGCTGTTATCTCAAAAGATAACCATCATGCAACAAACTGCACTTCTGTTTAGAGAGAGAGAAAGAATTTGCCAGTTCCTAGAGGGCAAGTCAACAAGCTGCATCTTAAAAAGCAATGAAATTCTTATGCGTTTGCATTCTTTCTTTTTTATATATATATTTTGAGCTGTGCTATAAATCCTGGATTAAATGAATAATATTCTGCTTTCTCTTTTCCTTAATATAGCACAGGAGAAAGTGAAGTTGAATTTCTTCCTGACCTGTAGCTCTAGCAGCTTTTGTGACCCATAGTTTTTATTTTTAAAAGTTACCAGTTACTCTGAGGACATGGCAATATGGTATATAAGTGGATGAAGGATATACAGCTCGGGAGGGTACACGAGCAGCTGGTTCCAGGGAATTGTGAACGCTTCTCTGCAGGAGGGTGTCTTCCCTGCGGCCCTTAAAGAGGCCGTTGTGAGGCCCCTCCTCAAGAAGCCTTCCCTGAACCCAGATGAGTTGGCTAACTATCGCCCGGTCTCCAACCTTCGCTTTGCGGCGAAGGTTGTTGAGAGTGTGGTTGCTCAGCAGCTGGCAATATGGTATATAAGTGGATGAAGGATATACAGCTCGGGAGGGTACACGAGCCTGGTTCCAGGGAATTGTGAACGCTTCTCTGCAGGAGGGTGGCTTCCCTGCGGCCCTTAAAG
>NW_015386206.1:131960-150179 GCF_001527695.2 Protobothrops mucrosquamatus | reverse complement strand
TCTCCCTGCTTTCCGTCGCGCCCTCAAGACATGGCTTTTCCAACAAGCGGACCTGACCTAGGGAGGATTTTATATGGGGTTTATTTTTTAGCAATTTGATAGAGACACAACTTTAAAATTTGATTTAATTCGGTTTTATCGGGGGGGGGGAATGTATTTATGTTTTGTTTTAAATATGTTGTGCGCCGCCCTGAGTCCCATTGGGAGAAGGGCGGCATATAAATTAAAATAAATAAATAAATAAATACAAATACTCAATATTCATTAACTCATTGGTGGTAATGTTTCTGATCTAATATTCACAGGGCCTCCATAGTAAAAAGAGTGACAAAGATTTTCCCAAACACTGTCTTTTGGGAAACAGGAACCAAATCACACTGTTAAAATTGTTGTTCTCCAAGAGATTCAAAATAAGGGGTGTCATTTGTGGGAAGTCACCTCCCCCAGAGCAGGAAATATTAAAAAGGCAGAAAAGAATGCCCAGTTTTCTTACTAGCCCCAAGTCTCCCTCCCCCAAGCAGAAACCAGCTTTGTAGAAATGCAGATGTAAATAATCCAGGAAGGTTGGAGGCTCCAAGCTAGAAGCTTAGGAAGACAAAGACACCTAAAATCTACATACCCCACCCAAACTCTAAGACAGGACATAATAGGATTAACCCACAGATGCCAAAGAGCACACTCAGACTCTGGTCAAAGTTCATGCCACAGGCACAACTCCAAAGAAAAGGCTCCACAAGGTATAAAAACCCACTCCCTACATGTGCTTGCTTTCTTTTCTTCCAGAGCCATCTTCCTGTCTGGCTCTCCACTTCAATAAACTGCAACCTTCTTTCTAAAGCAGTCGCCATGTTGTTTATTCCCGGCTTGGACTGAACCATGATGAAGACTTTTCCTTCAACACAATTTTACTACATACTGTATGCTGGTTTGTGATTGTAACAAAGATTTGATTTGATTAGTGTTACCATGAATCAACTGACCAATCATTATCTCTACTTATAATTTCTTAAACTTTTAAAAAACATGGTTCTTGACCAGTGAAATGCCAATGTTTCCCAACTTTGCAAAAGTGTGGGATTGGAAAGTAAAAAAAAAATCGTAAAATTCAATGCAATGAGAAGAGAACTAAAGCAAAATGAATAAAAACCTCTGGGGAAGTTTAATTTTTTTATATATAAAAATAGAGATACAGTTGTGGGTTCAGCTACAGAGAAGAGTGGATATAAAAATGCTCTGAGCTAAGAACATAATCCTCCTGTAGCCCTTTTTTTCAGAAGAGGTTACACATTGATTTTCACCTGGGTGAAAGTTCAACTCTCTAACTCAATTCTCCATTTTACCAGGATTGACCTCCTGTTTATTGGTCTTTATCCAATCCGGGCACAGATTAAGTAGGATTTGATGAAAAAGACAGAGAGTATTGTGTGTGAAGTGCACACTGGATGTTTTTAGTCAGCAGTTGCCTGGACATGTTACAGAGCTTGCGGGACTGAAATAATTTTAGGAAGAACTTCATAGTGTGCTAGGTAGGTAATTGAAGAGAAAACTTCCAATACCGCTTTCTGAAAATGCTCATCGTGATATGATATGATATGAATGAAGCCATCACACAGCTGTCCTCAGTCAAGCTCTCTAGAAGTAGAAATATTTTAATAGTTAAATATATGTCAAGATCAGTGGTATTGGGTGGTCCAGGAGAATTAACAAGATTGCTTAATTATAGTCCTCTCAGTGAAGTTTTAATTGTCCAGCCAGCCGCCAACTTTGATCAAGGAAGTTTAGGAACTCTATTTCATCCAATTTTCTCTCTTCCCCCATCCTAACTTAAGATTTCATTTCTCTTGATTATATTTTCTTTGAAGTGAACATAATTTTCAGCAAGATTTTGGTTGTCCCATATATTAGAAGTGACAAATCTGGTATAGAGTGATTACCAGCAGGTCCCAGATTACAGAAAATGGGTACAGAAACAAGCTCACTATCTAATGTATCATGTATCCATGAATTCAGAGCAGTGGGAGAAGTTTAACCTCTGGCTCAAAGACCTATATAAAGATTTTGCCTTTTTTTGCCATACAGAGGGCAAATCAACTCTATGGATTCATTCTTCCTGCAAAAAAGGAAATTAAGTTAGCTAAGTTTCTTTTGAGAATTTTCTGCCAAGTATTGTGCATAAGGGATTAAGCATCTGGAGAGTTGAGATTTACTGCAGTGCTCTGGTGTGAAGCCTGACATATACCTTATTTATCCTCTCTTTTTGCATCTTCTCCTCCTTCTAAAACTCTCAAACCTCATAAATTGGATTATTTAGGAATAGTATTTGAGGGACGGTTGAAGGGCTATCACTTATTCAGCCCCATCATGTTTCAGAGGACACAAGACTTTTCTGAAGAAATTTCTCATCTGCTTAGGGGCTGGTGGAGGGTATATATGGAAAAAAAAGTGACTTCTGCCACGGTGAGTTGAATAGTAAGATTATTTATTCAGCTTGTCTGCAATATTTCCTTTTCTTCCATACTCCATTAAATTGTAGGAAATAATTCAACCATTTCCTCCTACAAATTGTTCTTCAGATATGAATTTTGCCTAGAGATCCAGCTTCCTGATGAAGCTATGAGTATAAGTGTACATTTGCTAGCCATAGACACACTAAAGCATTCAGACCCAGATGAACAATATAACTCACAATACTTTTATTAATCCTATAGTAATTAATAGTAAAGCTTATACTCTCCAAGGTAGATAATGTTATGTTCCTTGTTACAGACAATCAAAGACACAAAACAGTATTAATGGTCACTGAGACAATCCTTCTAATCAGCATCAGGATCCCTAGAACAGAGAAAAGAAACTTGACCCAAGGTGTGAATTTCAATTGTATACCTTTTTTTAAAATATTTTTTTTATTTTTTAAACCAACAAAACAAAACAAAACATAACACAACACACATACACACACAGTGTATACTCCTCCCTTTTTTTTAAACAGCAATTTCATAATGGTAATCTTCTATTATTTACATTTCCCCCCTTATTCTTCTTTAGAATATTTGTCCTTGTTGTCCCGTTGTTTTTATTATACACACATTTTCCACTTTTGACTTTTCCACCTTTATTCTCCTCTATTATTTCTAGTCTCCAACCAGTCATACCACTTGTTCCATATTAGATAGTACTCTGTGTCTTCCTTTTCTTTTATCTCTTTTGTTAATTTGTCCATCTCAGCACAGTCCAGGATTTTTCTTATCACTTCTTCCTCTGATCGTATATTCTCATTTTTCCAGAACTGTGCGTATGCATATTTTAAATGTTATTATGTCCTCATCCCAGAAATATAAAAGATCTAAAACAGTTTTGCAGAGACAACAGGAGAGAACAATACTTGCAGAATAGCAAAAAATATACTGTATATACTGAAATATTCAGAAAGGGGATACCTTGAAATAACAGAGGTCAGAAGGAATAGTTCACTGGTCAAGTAAATATTAAACAGTAGTGTGAGAGTGAGTTTGGTCTAGTGGTTAAAGGTACCAACCCAGAATCTGGGAGACCATGACTTCTAGTTCTGCCTTTAGTATGGAAACCAGCTGAATGATCTTATGTCAATCTCTCTTTCTTAGGCCTAGGCAGAAGACAATGGCAAACCAAATGCAAAAATCTCTCCAAGAAAACTTCAGGGACTTATTCAGAGAGCTGTTGAGCATCGAGATTGACTTGAAGAAGCACTCACAAAAAAAGAAGAAAAAGAAAAGAAAATCTTAGTGATGTACTTGTTTATTCCTTTATCTCATATATCCTACCACAATCAAAAGTCATTCTTGAAGCTAGTAGCTAAAATATGAGATTTTTGAAATTGTAAAGCTAACATAACCAAAGAGGAAGCTGCAGCATAATTATTGCAATGTGCTCCACATGGTCACCATGAAAAGACCCTCACAAGGTGCAGATGGTGGTCTTCCTCAATCTTGTGTCCTCTACCAGATGCCTAGGAATATGAGGGTTCTGTGCATTTTCTTAGCTGTTCCTAGCAGTGCACTCTTCTGGAAAAGAATTCTGATGTTGTTCCTGTATGTTGGAGTCACAGCCCCAAGTGCTCCTACCACCACTGGGACCACTTTGGCTTTTACTTTCCACATCCTCTCTATTTCATCCTTCAAGCCTCGGAATTTCTTCAGTTTCTCATACTCTTTCTTCCTGACTTGACACTGCTACATCTATCACCACCACTGTCTTCTGGCCCTTGTCTACTGCCACAAAGCCTGGTTGATTGGTACAAACCTGCCTGTCTGTCTGGATCTGGACATTCCACACGATCTTAACTTTCTTATTCTCCATGATCTTTTGTGGGATCTCCAGTGGTAGGATTCAGCCAGTTCGCACCAGTTCGGCAGAACCGGTAGCTAATTTTTTGTTGCCCAGGCCCAGAATGAACTTCCGGAAGTGGCATCCACACAGAAAACCGATTGTTCACATATTTGAATCCCATCACTGGGGATGTCCCATCTAGACTTAGGAAGATCTAGCCCGTATTTTGTACGGATGTTCTTGTGCACAATGCCAGCTACTCAGTTATGCCATTCAGTATATGCTGTTCCTGTCTGTATATGTACATGCACTTTCCCACTACCATGAAATCAAGAGTGACAAAGGTGAGGAGAAGGATGCATTTTACTGCCATGGTTCCCAGTTTGTGGAAAAGCCTTTCACTGGAAGAAGTGAAGCTAGCTCTAGTCCTGCTAATCTTAAAACTAGTCAGAACGTTGTATAAGAATGCCACATGCTACTCTATTTATTTGGCATTTATCAATATATTCTTGAATTCATATTTTATATTTTCTGTGGATGTTTTAGGTCAACAGGGTTGAGAATCACATGACTGCAGTGGTAAAATAAAACAGACACAAATTTTAGGCCTAATTTAATTTGCAAACAAAGAAATCTGCATATATATATATATTGTCCAAAACCCTCACATGGGACAGGTTTCTGCTCACTGTAATATATGGCCCTTTTCAAATGTTGAAGTAAGGGCTCCTAACATCAATTTCAGTGGTGTAATGGAGTATTTGTCTATATGCATCTGAGTATGTGTGTGTGTTTGTGTGTGTGCTGCATAATTTCCAATTTTTTCACAGCCTGACTTCAGTATATCTCTTTGAATATTAACTGCTAATTTGGACCAAAGATTCTACAAGCAATCTGAAAATGGGAAGAATCTAAAATGTTTACACGCCTCTCTCCATCATTTATATAATTTCCTCCTGCGGGGCTGTGCCCAACACTCTATAAATTTCAATTATATTAGCAAAGGCTCTTCAGTGTAGTAATTGGTACACTTTATCTAATGGAGAATTTTCATTTAATTGACTCCCAATTTATCATATAAATGTCAAAGCTCATTTTTTCCATAATACCCTATTATCTCTGCTTTTCTAGCTCGCTGCACTTGCACGAAACAGAGAAGCAATAATCTCTGAAGATAATGAAAGACAGCAACTTAATCCTCAAAGTGCCATCAAGAACAACAGTTTATTCCTTGTCCAGAAGAGGAAACTTTTAAAATAGATTTGCTTAATTAGGCAAATGGGTTTTAGCTGTTAGATGGGCATTTTACATTTTTTCCCCATTCTCTTTCCAAATAGCAGTCTTGCAACACAAGAATTAACACAAGGAAATAATGTCAGAAAATGACCGTCTTCTGTAGCAATGAAGATGTTGAACTGGGTTTTGGATGGCACAAGTCCAAATTCACCTTCAACTGTAGCTAATCATCCCCAGACAATTTGGGGCAGACATGATCTTTTATCATTCATCTATCCTCACAGGGTTGTTGTCATGGTGATAAAATGGAGGTCCAACTGGAAATTGGTGTAAGATCTTTGAGAAAAGATGCATTTCAGTGTAATAAATAATTCATATTGGTTGATAGGTTTCCTGCATGTTTGTTTGTTTATTAACCATAGATGCTTCCAATCTCACTGTCATGTCTCTGTGGACTGTTTATAAACATCATAATAAACAAAACTACAGAACATTATAACATTAAATATAGTTTTCTGGTTTTTTATTCAGTCTCTCTTCATGTAAATATTACATGAAGAGAGACTGAATAAAAAACCAGAAAACTCCAGGTGGGATCTTCTTCCTAGTCCAATTACAATTTCCAACATGGGGCACCCCATTGGGGCCCCAGACCAGTCGACAGAGCCAGGTTTTAAGGCCCTTCCAGAAGCCCAAGAGATTGGGGGCAGATCTCATCTTGAGTGACATGATGTTCCAGAGGGTGGGAGCCACCGCAGAAAAGCCCTTGTCCTGAAACCTGCCAGACAGAATTCATTGACTGATGGGGAACATACTATTCCTCTTCTACATGTTTGTGAGCCTGTGAGGTGAACTGGTCCAGTTGGGGTGAGACAGTTCCTCAAGTAGCCTGGAATGTTGGCTGCAAATGTCTCCATTCTTTTCAGTCAGTTGTGATGCAAGAATAGGCAATTGTACAGTGGTGATAAATAATTGACAAGTGTTTTTGATAAATATTTGGGAACAAATGTAGCAGAAATCCTATATAGCCAATAACTGAAACAATCAGTTTTAGAAATTTTTGAGTGCTCTAAATAAAAGGTAGATCTTAATACTGTAGATGGTTGATGAAAGACTGATTGCTGGGTCGAGTAACACAGGTTATAAAATATTAATATAACACCTTAAAAGCATGCAATTATGTCAGTGCAAATAATTACTTCATATAATTAAATTGTGGCATATTTTTGGAAAGGTTATAAAAATTTTAAATCTAAAACAATGATAGAATCGTAATATTTATTTTGGAAGCAAATCTCTCTCTCTCTCTCTCTCTTAGGACAACATTTCAAATGGAAGAATCTGGAATTTTCCATTACAATAACTCAAATCTTCTGGCTAATGTTACTACTCTTATAAATATGGAAGATTTTCTTGGTAGACAAGGAAGTAAAAGGATCATGAAGCACAGTAGGTTATAATAATTTAACGTGAGCATTACAGTTGTGAGGCAAAGTGAAAAGCTGGAAGTAACTAGTAACAATTCATTATGGATTATACGTATATGTGGCTTTCTTATGAATACACTCAAGCTAACTGAAGTTTTATCTTCAAGGCAATCATATATTTCTATTTCTCCTGTTTGTTATGCAACAAATCACACGATAATGTGAGCAGCGGGTGATTTTTTGCCAATATAAAGAGGAACAGCAATTGCAGATAATATGTTTGAGAGTTGAAGATACACTAAAAGTGATTCTCAGAAGTTTTATTGAAGGGCGTGAATTGAAAACATTTATATTAAAAAAAAATCAAACCATTTCAACTACAGTTTTAACAAAGGAGTATGTCTCTTGATTTCTAATATCAATCTAGTAGTTATAGGATGAAATGTGGTAGGACTCCTCAAATGTGGAGCTCATAAATGATTTTTTTTAAAATTGTTTTAGACTCTGAACACCATGGGACTTTTTCATTGAACTAATCAACCCAGAGTTTTATTTGAGGCACAAATGTTTAGGCTATCTTGTGTACATTATGCAAAGAGCCAGCTGTCTGGAAAAAACTCTATTGTTGGGAAAGGTGAAAGGAAAAAAGAGAAGAGAATGGTTGGTGGCAAGCTGGATGGACTCGGTTGCAGGGACAATTGGTGTATGGCTGGGAGATTTGAAAAATCAGTTTAGGGATGGGTTGTCATGGAGAAAATCTATCTGTCTGGCTGCTAGGTGTTGGAAAATAGTATCTTGATAGAGAATTCTGGGGATTTAAGTCCATGCATTTTAAAGTTGCCAAGGTTGAGAAACCCTGCTTTAGAGTCTATCCCCTGAAGATAGATATGGTTCACACCTAAACTGATATAAATAAGTCCTCAACATCAGATCTTGTGTTAGAGAGGATGAGAGATCCTTGTGTGGTGTATTGGTCTAATAAATGTTGTTTGTTTATTTTATTTATTTATTCCCTGCCTTTAATATTTTTTATAAATAACCTAAGGCAGTGAACATATAAGCTGCATTAACAGAGGGATTCAATCAAGATTGTGTGAAGTACTCTATAAAGCCTTAGTAAGACCACACCTAGATTACTGTGACCAGTTTTGGTCACCACACTATAACAAAGATGTTGAGACTCTAGAAAAAGTGCAGAGAAGAGCAACAAAGATGATTAGGGGACTGGAGGCTAAAACATATGAAGAACAGTTACAGGAACTGGGCATGGCTAGTCTAGTGAAGAGAAGGACCAGGGGAGACATGATAGCAGTGTTCCAATATCTGGGAGGCTGTCACAGAGAGAAGGGGATCAACCTATTTTCCAAAGCACCTGAAGGCCAGACAAAGAATAATGGATAGAAAGTGATCAAGGAGAGATTCAACCTAGAAATTTTCTGACAGTGAGAACAATCAACCCATGGAACAGATTACCTTCAGAAGTTGTGGTAGCTTCATCACTGGAAGCTTTCAAGAAGAGACTGGACTGCCATCTGTCAGAAATGGTGTAGGATCTCCTGCTTGGGCAGGGGATTGGACTAGATGACTTACAAAGTTCCTTCCAACTCTGTTATTCTATTCTAAATATCCAACACACCTTCCTCCTTATATTTTCCAGACAACAACAACCCTGTGAGGTGGGTTAGGCTGAGAGTGAGAGACTGGTTCAAAGTCACCCAGCTCTCATGGCTAAGGTGGGACTTGAACTCACGGTGTCCTGATTTCTAGCCTGGTGCCCTAACCACTAGACCAAACTTTCTCTTTTTAAGTTATGCTCATTCTTGTTTATTGTCTTCTTTTGATAAACTGCTCAGAACTGTGATAGATTGGGGTGGCTTATTCAATAAATAAATAACCAATAAATAATTTGGCTTAAAAAAAACTATCACAATCTCCTATATGTTGTTTTCCTGAAGACATCAGTTTGATTTACTAATTAAATTTTCCCAAAGGATGTTATTAATATAAAGAATCCTTTTGAACATTATTTTTAGAACCCACACACATTCATCTTTTAATCAAGTTAACATGGTTCTATTAACTATATTAATCAATTGATTTAAGTATTTGACCTTCTTGGGTGATTTGATTGAATCTAAATAATTGTAAGTCTAAAATACCATTCCCATAATAGGTCTCATCCTTCTTTGTCATGTGAGAAAAAATTTCTTTAGAGCAGTCACCTCATTATCCTTAAAAAAAAGAGCCTTTTATAAAGTTAATAATGTAACATGGCTATTGTGAAACTATTTATACCAATCTGGTACGCAAGAGGCAAAATTGGTGATTCATTTGCTGCTTAACCTGGTTAAATATTTCAAGGAGTAGTAAAATGGAATTGTTGAAGCCAATGTGATGACAGCATTAATCTGAGAACATCTTCAGCTGTAATATTTTATTAAGGGGGAACCAGGATTTTAGTGGGAAATTGCTGCTGTGAAATATTGTATCATCCTGCATGGTGTTTGTTAGGCTTTGGAAAGGAATACACCTGCGGGTTTGAATAAGTGAAAAAGTCCCTTTCCTTCCTTCCCATTTACAACCCTCAAAATCCTGAAAATTCTTCATCACAAAAGAGAAAGAATACCACAGAATCTTATTGGTCCTTCAAATGAATCAAACTCCCTCTCTACCAAGTTGGAGGGTTGACAAGATTTGAATCCTAAACAAAATGTGAGTAGTTTAAGGGATCCCAAAAGTGCTTCCCCCCCCCCAAAAAAAGGCAACTGGACTTTCTTGGTTTTTCCTTGAAGATGTTTTCCTTCTCATCCAAGAAGCTTCTGAAGAATTCTGAAGAAGCTTCTTGGATGAGAACTAAAATGTTTTCAAAGCAAAAGAAATAAAGTCCAGTTGCCATTTTTTTTAAAAAAAGTAGCACCTTTGGGACAACAATGACCTGGATGACTGAGAATCTCCATAAACAGATTATGGGATGTACGTCTTTTCAGTATTACTTTTATTTAATACAATAATTATTTCTTTTAAAATATTTTTCCCCCGTGAAGATGAAATACAAAATACAGAATAAAAAACAAAACAAGAACTATAAACAAAATATACTATAAGGAAAAAAAAATAAAAAAGAGTGTATACAACTGTATATAACAAATATTAAATTAACAGTAAACATGCAGTAAACATAACAGTAAACATACATGCCCTAGTTCAGGGGTAGGCAACCTTGGCTCTTTTATGACTCATGGACTTCAACTCCCAGAATTCCTGAGCCAGTATAAAAGAGCCAAGGTTGCCTACCCCTGCCCTAGTTGAATGCTGATACCTATATCTCAAACAAATCTAATAGGTACCCCCTTTGCTCTATTGGTCTACAAATAGTAATATATTTTCCATCTATACTTACTGAATTTTACATCACATTCTCTTAACAACTATCCCAAGTGTACAAATCTTCTGTCGGTCAATCAAGTTGACAATAATTTCTTATCATTCTCATCATTCCACACAGCAGTGCAGTTTGACACCAAAATTCCACAATGATTTTGCAAACATGAATGGAAATTCATGTTTTACAGAAGATTCATGTTTTATTGAATTCATAGCCTAAAGGTGCTTTTCCAGAAAAGGCAACTGGACTTTCTTGGTTTTTTTTTTTTTTGAAACCATTTCGTTTCTCATCCAAGAACTTAAAAAAGCTTCTTAGAGGAGAAGTAAAATGTTTTCAAAGGAAAACAACAAGAAGAAAGTCTAGCTGCCTTCTGGAAAAGCACCTTTGGGACAACCATGACTTGGATGATTGACACTCTCCATAGATAGTGAATTCATATTTTACTGAAGAAGTACAATTGGATTGGAGCTGCCATCGTCTGTCCACTTTTGCCTTACAATTTGCCCATTTTGAGAGTGGGGTTGTTCCTGGGGAAAAAAAAATCCTTGGATGCTAAAAATTTGCCTCACACATATTCTAAAAACATAGGCACAGACCTTATTTCTTTATTGTTTACTTCCTGAATTAACCCTTTTCTGGCATCAACATATTGAACTATAAATTCTCCAGAAAGGCTGGATTTGCAAAAGCTGTTAAACCATGAAAACACTAATTGAAAGATGCCAAACTATTGTGCACATGCAAATTCCTTCCACTGGCCAAGCAGGCTGGGAAAGATGGGAATTGAAGTCCAAAACCTGTTTGGGGGAGGGGAGGGAAACACCAGTTTGCTTATTCTGTTCTAGCCTGTAAGTGGCATCAAAAACCATGTTTTTGCTTCTGATTTCTCCATGGCAATTATGTTTGATTAGCAGCACACCACAGTGTTGGAGCTGAATTCTAACTGAGGGTTTTATGCATTAAGACGGACTTTGTATGAACACAAAAGAATCAAGGTGATTGGCTCGCCACAGAAAATTACTATGCAGCTCCAGAGTTCTGAGTGTGCAAAATGGATTAACCCACTGAGAAACTGCAAACCTGTGATTTTGAAAGAGCATTAAAAACAATAGGAGGTGCAATATGTTTAAAACAATGGGCTGAGATGGAATTATTAAGAGGAAGAATGATTTTTATTTATTTATTTATTTCCTTCACTTGTGATATGCCAAACTTCACCAGACTAAAGTCACTATTCTTCACACTTTCTTGCTTCCTCTTGAAACTTCATCATTGGTATTTTAGAACTTTGAATCTTATCCTAGATGAAATCTAGGTGGGCTTCTGTAGAGTCTTTAGCTATTGTATGGGTATGTGTGCAACCCTTAATATGATCTCTCATGAATGCAGACTACTTCATTCATTTCAATGAAAAGAAAGGACCTTTTCATCCCACATTTGTGGCAATCTGGGGTGAAAGTGAATCCAATACATGGGAAACCTGTAACATGTCTATGGAGACATTCGGTCATCCAGGTCATGGTTGTTCCAAAGGTGCTTTTTTCAAAAGGCAACTGGACTTTGTTTTTCCTTGAAGATGTTTCACTTCTCATCCAAGAGGCTTATTCAGTTCTGACTGAATGGTGGAGGATGAAAGGACTGCAAGGAATATAAACCCTTCCATCCTCCACCATTCAGTCAGAACTGAAAAAAGCTTCTTGGATGAGATGCAAAATGTCTTCAAGGAAAAACAAAGAAAGCCCAGTTGCCTTTTGGAAAAGCACCTTTGGGAAACCTGTAACGGTTGACATGTTGATGGTGACTTACTCTGCCTTCAGCATAGAAATAGTTACAATTGTTGTACCTTGAAATAGTCTGAGGAGTATTAATTTGGCTACTTTCTTCTCACTGAGTTATACACATCACGTGTTGATTTTTTTTCTCTCCATTGCTTCTTGTCTTTGGAAGCCCGTGACCTGTTAAACAGGAATATTTAGGATATTCTGAATAATGAAATGACTTTGAGGGCTTCTATTTTGGTTAGTTTTACTCCCATGATTGAAATGGATTGACCCATATGATAAGTTCAAATACTGAACCATATGCCAAATAAAGTGGCTCCTTGTGTGGGGCTGAGTAATTTTGGTTGTGACGAGATCTAATAAATAAATAAATAGATTTTCCATTGATCTCGCCTTATGTGGCAATACCACAGTTAGAGTTCTGAAATAGCATTATCCAGAGAGACATGCAGAACCAAAAGATGTCCCAGTATTAGATTTCCAGCATTAGATTACTATTGGGTTTAGTCAGGAAGATGTATTTATAACAGTATTAATGACTGAAAGGAAAGATACAAAACACATTTAAGGTCACCATGTGAAACTCTAAATGCTGTACCAAGAAACCAGGATTTTGGAGCTTTAACAAAGGAGAGGAATGTGGAGGCTCTACAAATATTAAGAGAAGGTATTGCATAGATCTGAAATTGCCAGCTAGATGTCCTACTTCCAAACCTTTCTTCCATTAAGATGCCAAAGAGGTGACATACATCCCTGTTCAGACTGATTAAAGATGATGGGTAAATTATCGCTAGAAAAGATGTAGGAATCATGGACCTAAGTCCTGTAGAACTTTATAGGCAGTAACTAGCACCTTTTATCTGGAAGTAAACAGGTAACCAATGCAGCACTGGAAGTGTTGAGGTATCACTGCTATTGTGGGTCTCCCCCACCAGCATGTGGGCTATTGAGCGTTGTACCAGAGGAACGTTCTAAGGAACACCAAGGGTATCTCCAGGTAGAAATAACTCAGCATCAAATTAATAGGGGAAGGATTTCACTTTCTCAGAACGGTTATGACTGATGAGCTTGGCAAAGCTAGACAAAACTTTTCCTTCTTCCTCACTTCCAAAAACTTATAATATTGATATGCCCATATTACTGACCTTCTACAGATTATTGAGTTGATTTATTATAGACTGATGTTAGAAACCTGCTTGACTTTTGAAAAAAAAATGGTCACATTAACAGATTGACCAGTTCAATTGAAATGATATGCCTAGAATATTGAATTCTTCTTATTGAAGATCATCACACTATCAGCAAACATTTAAAATTATTCTGCCCAGAAACATACAATTCAATGTTTATACCAATCAGATTTTGTGGAAAACTTTCCAAATGCTGAAATGTACAACATAATGTTCAGTAAATTTCCCGTGCATATGAGTCTCTTTGTCAATTGTGATGCCTATTAAAATAACCAGTGCTTCATTGCCCATTGTGTTTGAGTCCTTTGAGTTAATGATTTCCATTTCTGAAACAGCCTCTATTATAGTTTGCAAACATCGGGCTGGAGAAAAAAAAAGAAAAAGCTTTAGAGTATGAAATATTCAAGTGTTATATTGCTGATACCATACTGTTTAGTTTCAGTGTCAACGCTGCTAACATTGGATGTTCTTGCTTTGACAACAGATGGAAATGCAGCTATTTTTCCTCTATTGCTTTTAGAGTTAGTTGATGCTGTGAGGGGGAATGTGGATGAGAGTCCAACTAGTCATAACAATAATAACTCAGCTGTGGGAACCCAAGTTCATTGGGCCCAGAGTTGATAGAATTTTGGTGGGCTGGAGAGCTGGGGAGAAAGCCTGCACTTCAAGCTAATTGGGGAATGTGATTTATGACTCTTTATTGGAGGAGGGAATTGTGCTTTGTTACTTTGTATCCAGGGGAGGGGAATTTAGTTTTTGGTTTCAACTATGTAGTGCTGATACTTTGTTTCTCGAATAAAAGATTCATTAAGGTAAACAATGCCTCGGAGTTTCTTTGAAGATTTTCATCTGTCAGAATTATGACATTCAGAGTGTTTTCTTCAGAATAAAAACCTAATTCTGCATTGATGTCATTAAATTCATTTTCTCTTTTACCTTCTACTCAAAAAGGTTTGCTTTGTGTGAAACTGAAGTCTTAGAAACATAGAATCATAGGGCTGGAAGGGACCTTGGAGGTCTTCTAGTCCAACCCTCTGCCCAAGGCAGGAGGCCTTGTACCATCCCAGAACAATAGATGTTCAATCTTTTCTTGAAAACCTCCAGTGATGGAGCACCCATAACCCTAATGAATTGTTCTCATTGTCAGGAAATTTCTCCTTAGTTCCAGATTGGATCCCTCTCTTTAATGAGTTTCCACCCATTGCTTCTTGTCCTGCCTTCAGATGCTTTGGAGAATAAGTCAGCTATTTTGTGACTGTCCCTCACTAATAGAAGATAACCATCCTTGTCTCCCTAAGTCAGTTTCATCATTTTTTATAATATGAACCTACCAGTTTGATGAATTATACATTCTATATATGGTGATTCTATGTTTCCCCATGTAGAAATACTTGTAACTCATGACCGTGGGGATGCTACAATGGTCCTAAGTGTGAAAAAATGGTCACTTTTTTTCCAGAGCCAGTATAAGTTCGAACAGTCACTAAATTAAATGTAAGTTGAGGACTTCCTGTATGTGGATTCTAGAATTCCCCACCCAGCTGCTCACTGGGGAATTCTGGGAGTTGAATCCACACATTTTAAGCCACACATACCAAGGTTGAGATATCCTCTACCAGAGGATCTTCCCTACTCTCCCTTAGTGCTCTATCAGTAACCCAGCAACTTGCTATGGCCACCTCGCCAAGGCCAACTTGCCATGGTCATCTCGGCGCAGCCAACTTGCTGCAGCCAACTCGCCACAGCCAACTTGCTGCGAGACAAAATTTATACTAATATTGAAGAAATAGTCGAATAGAGTCATTAAAGGAAGGATGCCAAAGGAGGGACAAAATAAAATGTGAATGACAAAAATTAAAATAATTTTTAAAAGAATTTTAATAATAATAATAATAATAATAATAATAATAATAATAATAATAATAATAATAATAATAATAATAATGATGATGATGATGATGATGATGATGTTGGAAGGGACCTTGGAGGTCATCTAGTCCAACCCCCTGCTCAGGAAGGAAACCCTATACCATTTCAGACAAATGGCTGTCCAGTCTCTTCTTAAAAACTTCCAGTGTTGGAGCATTCACCGCTTCTGGAGGCAGGTTGTTCCACTGGTTAATTGTTCTAACTGTCAGGAAGTTTCTCCTTAGTTCTAGGTTGTTTCTTTCCTTGATTAGTTTCCATCCGTTGCTGCTTGTCCTGCCTTCAGGCGCTTTGGACAATAGCTTGACTCCCTCTTCTTTGTGGCAGCCCCTGAGATACTGGAACACTGCTATCATGTCCCCCCTCGTCCTTCTCTTCATTAAACTAGACATACCCAATTCTAGCAACTGTTCCTTATATGCTTTAGTTATAAATTTTAAATAATTAAATTTAATTGTCCAGCAGTGAGTTGTCCTGTGGCAAGTTGGCTGAGACGAGTTATCCTATTCTGACCTATAAACCTATGTGAATGGCTACAATTCCCTTTACTGGCCTGTTTTTTGTGCTACTCTGCTTCTCCCTTCAGTAGGTCAAGCAGAATCAGGGGAAAGGGCAATTGAGCATGTGCAGACATCAGCTGATGTTTTGCTCCAGCTGCTAGAATGAAGTGAAGTAATGTGACCACTTGGGACATTTAGAAATGAGGAAATGCATTAGCTTCCAGGCCATGCTTTGCTCAAAGCACCATAAAAGAGAAGCACCCTTTTAAAGTCTTCTTCATTAATGCTGCTTAATGCTTGTTTTTAGCTTGACTGTCTTGCATTAAAATGTCATCCCTCTATGTGGCTGTGGGTCTAATAGCAGCATGATAAAACTGGCACCCACAAAGATTTAATCCTTCTGTTTCTTTGACTCACCATGCTAGAGACAATGTGTCAATTCATGCGGTAATATATGCATATTAATTAGTATGAGGAGGAAAATATATTTTGTTTTGGAATGATTCCTACAGAACAGACCTGTTTAAATTGTGATGCACCAAAAGCAGTCTTTGAAGAGATTGATAAGCCTTCTCTTTACGATGATATCTGCTTAGGATTTCAGTAACAGAGAACTTGTCAAGCATGTGACAGATGCAAATACATGAGCTACTGAGTTTTATTAATTCCGTAAGGGTTATGGATTGCCCATAACTTCGGAGCTCAACCCAAAGTATGTAGAAATGGACTGAGCTTATTCTACATCCACTGAAGATTGAAGGTGTAATCTCAAAAGTGCCTTAAATTATAAATTTGAAAGAGGGGAAGCAAGGAAAAGATTGTGTATGAATGCAGTATGAAATCACAATGCTTAAAAATGGAGCATTTTGTAGGACAAAAATGCAGAGTGTTCTATTTTATTTGCCATCCTCATCCCAGAAGCCGATATAAAGGATAATCATATTTGGGATCTGCTTTCTCATTTGGCTTGGTATTTTGAGAAATAGCACGATAGCTTGGTAAAACGCAATCTTCTAAGGAAAATGGATATTCTTCCCAGTATTTTCAAGGTTAAGTGAAGATAACCCCCTAGGTTTGGAAGGTCAAAAGTTATGAAAGGAAACAAAATGATTGAAAATATATCTGGATTTTTTTTTAGAAGAAACAACTATATGGTGGATAAGCCCCTCATGCACTTGTTTCTCCTGCTACCAAAAGACCCTATTTGAGGATTATGCTCAATAGGTTTTCCAGCATTCACTATCTGATATTATTTTGAAGGAATGTAAAGAGCAGGAGAATTCTAATGATTTGATCCTTTGGCCCACTGAGATATTTGCTATTGTCTTATACTGGTAGTTATGGACATCCATCATCCAAGCATTGTTCCAATTTTCTGAAGTTTCACAGTTAGAACTCCCAAACTTATAGTATCATGAAAACCAGGCAAGCTGTAAGATCCAAGATACATTAAAATGCTGGATTATGCTCATTATGGCTTTGTAATGTTGGAGAAAAAGAAAGATATATACAGTATAACAAGTCCTATGTGATACTTTAGATTCATCATTGAAGCAACCATACCTGGAAACGGACGTAGCTACTTTAATGAGTCATGAACAGGAGTTGTCTTTGCATTCCAAACCAGATCCAAAGCAACACACATCCGAAAGTGTTATTCCTCAAATTTTCAAGAAAATGAGATTGAAATCTGAAACACACTTACTACAGCTATACAAAAAAGGGATATTTAAATAAAAACTTCCTTAGCTGTTCATTTGTGCAATGTATCTTGGAGGGATGAAAAGAGATAGGGAAAAATTACTGGATTTCATTGATTGCAAGATCTCAAAGTTTCTTGCAAGTTTCTTCTTTTGGATAGATGGGAAGAGGATAGAATGAATTACAGAGCCAATGGGTATACCTGAAGGGTGCGCAAGCTCAGCTGGGGTGCCAGGAGGGGGAAGAGGAGGAAAGTGAGAAAGAAGAGGAGAAGGAGGAAGAAGTAGCAGAAGAAGGAGTAGCCAATTGCAAGGGCAGCCTCCAGAGGACTTTGCACTGAGGAAGACAGTTTCTGTCCAGCCACTCTTCTGCCCCTGCCCAGACCCCTGCAGTCTTGCCTCATGCCCGGAGGTGGAAGACATGCCTTCAGCACACCTCCAGCTGTGTGGCCCAGTACCATCTTCAGACCGGGGGTTGGGGACCCCTGCACTAGATAATCCCAAAGAAAGGATAACACATGTTTGCTATCTAGGGATGGTCAAGAATTTTGCAGCCCAGTTCTTCTTGAGTGGGGATGAGACTTCCCTGACCTGAAGATCAAATGAACAAACTTTCACCCCACTTACTCCCACAAAGAATTGCTGAAGGCTTTGAGAAAACCATGGGTGCGTTTTCTTCTTCTTTTTCTGTGTGTTTCTTGGTTGTACTTGGTAGTGGTGGTGGTGGTGAATGAAGAAGAAGAAGAAGAAGAAGAAGAAGAAGAAGAAG
>NW_015386206.1:128056-131798 GCF_001527695.2 Protobothrops mucrosquamatus | reverse complement strand
GTTGTTGTTGTTCTCTGGAACAATTTCTAAATATTGAATTAAGTCCTCTGTTCAACATTTTTGCTTTCTTATACCTTGCTCTTCTTTTATGCAGGATTATTGAGAAGGCATTTTTTACTTATGCAGAGTGCTATATGGGTTCCATTTCAATGTGTGTACATTGATGTCAATGGGACTTTGTTCCCAGACAGCATACGCTGCTGTGCCATATGAAACTCAAACTGGTATTCTCACATCTCAATTTAGGCTTGCAAAGACCTCTCCAGGTTACAAATCAAAAGCCACTGGTTCATTTCTGTTGTCTGTAGGACTGCACATGTGAGTCAAGTGAAATATTTGCCTTCTGACATGATAAATTTCTCCTTCAGGTTTCCTTGGTACTGTCTCACTCATACTTATGTTTTCTTGAGCACGCGATTGAAATGTTTCATCTGTCCTTGTTATTTATTTTTTTTCTTAGTCTTTTGTCATTCTTGTATTTTGTTTGGTTTTATGATATACCACACAGAGTCAGTTTGGAGTTGGATGGTGTTAAATAAAACTTTCCCCCAAACTTCTCAGCCTATTCTACCATCCTGGTGTTTGTTAGTGGTCTCTCCTTAATATCTTTTATAGTGGGAGCATTGCGCTCACAAAATTAGAATGCTGGCAATTGACAGCTTCACATTCAGGACCTGTTTGTGCTGCAGGATGGGCTGAGGTCCTACCACATGCTCCAACTCCCAAAAATTCGAAAGTCAGCAACTATAAGCAGATAAATGGGTACCACTTCACTGGGATGTGGAAGGAGCCCCCAACTGGGCATCCCCCAGGCAATGGTGATGCCAACGGCAAATCATTTCACCACGGAAGCACTTCGGTGCTTCTGACATGGAAATACTAGTATTTATGTCTTAAAATTCATCTTCAAAGAAGCATCAGTTCAGGAGAATAAGCAAAAAATGAAATAACCACAGTAACAACCAAATTGTCTGCTTTGGATGGAATTTGTTGCTATCTTCTTTGCTGGGAAACAATGCAACTAAAAGGGTAAGGTCTAGAAAAAGAAAGGTTTTCTTGCTTGTTTTGTTCTCACACATGTAGTCTGTGCAGATTATTCCAAAGATATAATAATAATAATAATAATAATAATAATAATAATAATAATAATAATAATAATAATAATAATAATAATAATAATAATAATAATAATAATAATAATAATAATAATAATAATAAAGTTGGAGGGGACCTTGGAGGTCATCTAGTCCAACCCCTTGCTCAGGCAGGAAACCCTATACCATTTCGGACAAATGGCTGTCCATTTTCTTCTTAAAAACTTCCACTGTTGGAGCATTCACCGCTTCTGGAGGCAGGTTGTTCCACTGGTTAATTGTTCTAACTGTCAGGAAGTTTCTCCTTAGTTCTAGGTTGCTTCTCTCCTTGATTAGTTTCCATCCGTTGCTTCTTGTCCTGCCTTCAGGCACCTTGGAAAATAGCTTGACTCCGTCTTCTTTGTGGCAGCCCCTGAGATATTGGAACACTGCTATCATGTCCCCCCTCGTCCTTCTCTTCGTTAAACTAGAGATACCCAATTCCAGCAGCTGTTCCTTATATGCTTTAGCCTCCAGTCCCCTAATCATCTTTGTTGCTCTTCTCTGTACTCTTTCTAGAGTCTCAACATCTTTTTTACATCGCGGTGACTAAAACTGGATGCAGTATTCCAAGTGTGGCCTTACCAAGGCATTGTAAAGTGGTATTAACACTTCATGTGATCTTGATTCTATCCCTCTGTTAATGCAGCCTAGCATTGTGTTGGCCTTCTGTCTCTCACCAATATCTATGCAATTATTGTTACTAAAATGTAATCTGTAATTGCTGAGAAATGGTCCTCCAATGTGCAGGATAGATAGTGGTTTTATCTATCTATCTATCTATCTATCTGTCTGTCTGTCTGTCTGTCTGTCTGTCTGTCTGTCTGTCCGTCCGTCCGTCCGTCCGTCCGTCCGTCGGTCGATCGATCGATTGATCGATCGATCGATCGATAGATAGATAGATAGATAGATATAGATAGATGTAGATGTAGATATATACTGTAGATATATAGATATATAGATATAGATATAGATATAGATAGATATAGATATAGATAGATATAGATATAGATAGATATAGATATAGAAAAGATGAAAGATGAACTGGAGAGGAAATAGCTTACTCAGGCTCCTTAAAGCATATAATGTTAATTATATTAAAATATATTATTATGTAGCATATATTTTTTCTTATCTGGTACCTTTTTATTATGCGGATTTCTGTCTAGCCCGCTTGCTGGCGCCATGAAAAGACAGCTCCTGCCATGCAGTAGTATACATGGCAGCATTTTGTTGCAAATCATAAAAATGCATTTGAATTTTCTTCTTCTACAGATTTCAAAGGGGGAATTTCAGGATGGAGACTGAATTGATGGTACAAGCCAGTTAATTTATTCAAGGCAGTGGCAATACATCCTGAGATCAAAAAATATATGCTGGAAATGCAGCATGAAGCCTCTATTTCTCTGAAAGGGTCATTATTTTGATTCAGAAATAGAAATTCCCCCACTAGTGTCCGTGTGTGTGTATTTGTGTGCACACATACACCCCCACACACATTCACACACAGAGAGAAAAGTGTGGAAGAGATAAAGAGGAAAGCAGTGGTTAAATTTTAAAATAGATTCTCCCTGTGATGGGAGAGAAGCAGTGATATAAAGATCTGTCTTTGACAAGATGATCTCAGACAAATAGATGGAAAAGACTTTTGCAGATTCATTGGGAAGCAGGGGTTTAAAGGAAGAATCTCAAATAAAAGCCTGACCTGGGATGCATTCTTCTTTTATTTATCTGCTTGGTATTGAATGATTCCAGTATTCCAATATTTAACTATTAACATCTTTCTGCTGTATCTATAAATAAAAACACAGCCGCAAAATACTTGATGGCCTGCTACATTTATTTTTTTAAAAAATACTTTATTCCCCTTACTCTCCCATGCACTTTTTCAGGTTTCTGTTAAAACTGGAATTTATTCTCCTAGGGGATGCTGAGATTACGATTTTCATTTCTTTCTGCCATTTCAGTTCAGTAAACTGGGTATTACATTGCACGTGTTTGCTTGCAGGCATCACATCCTCCCTACTTAACTTCCTACCTACTAAAGAGAGGATTAACATTCTCCAAACCAATTGAGAAGAAACCAAGACAAGAAACGATGGGTGGAAGTTTGTCAAAGAGAGAGCCAACCTGGAATTAAGAAGGAAAGTCCTGGCACTGAAAGCAATTAATCAATGGAAGAGTTTGCCTGCCAGTTGTGGGTGCTCCACTGCTGGAGATTTTCAATAACAGACTGGATAACCATTTGACTGGAATTACATAAGGTTTCCTGCCATGGGAAGGGGGTTGGACCAGAAGACCTCCAAAGACTTTCCAGCCCCCATGATTCTTGAGAGAGGACACAAAGATTCATTCTCTGGACGTTGAGTGAATTCATCACGTGGACTGGTTGATTTGACTTGCCTTCTTGTTCAATATAAAATTTTATTGTTTTTATCATAAACGAAAAAATACATCACAAATATTACACAATGATTTATCCCATCCCCCTACCCCCCAGACTTCCCAAACCAAACCTAGGCTAACATTCAACTACAAGTAAACAAATATTAATATCTCTAACTCCAAACTCTAAACTTAAGCAATCCATCTCCTCCGTGTTAATAAAA